>NC_057812.1:553908571-553909315 GCF_018294505.1 Triticum aestivum | reverse complement strand
GAGGGGCTCGGGATCGCCGTTCCGGCGACCATTCGGGCGGCGGAGACCACGGGAGCGAAGCCCGCGCTCACGCGCATCCAGTGGAACACGCGGGAGGCTGCGGGGGCGGCGGAGCTCGCCGGAGCAGAGCTCAGGGCGGCGGCCGGAGTTCGGCAACTGGTGGCCGCGGCGTTGTGGTGCACGGCAGTGGAGACGGAGGGTTCCTACGGGCTCCTGGCGTCACCAGGAACACGGGGACGCGCGCGGAAGGGACCGGCTTGGGCTCGTGCCACCGTGGCGCCATGGCCGGCGGCGAGGGGCTTACGGGCGCGGTGGCGAGCTAGCTAGACGGGGCAAACGGACACGGGGAGGAGGGGGTTCGGTGCGGGGGCTCACCGCGGAACTAGCGAGCGCGAGGGCGAGGTCGGGGATGCCCGGTAGCTCCCGAATCGCCGGCGAGGGTCCACGGCGGCCGGAGTCAAATTTGGCGACGGTGACGGCTCCACGGGGCACTCCGGCTTGCGTGGCTCGGCGAGGAGGTAGCTGGCGACGAGGCGGAGCTCCTGGGGACGACGGGGAGGCGAGGGAGAGGCGGTGGCTACGGTGATGCCCGTCGGCGGCGGCGGTGGTTCTCGGGTGAGAGGGAGAGAGAGCAGGGGAAGAGGAGGAGGGCGAGGGAGAGTGAGAGCGGTGCGGCAGCTGCGTGGCTTCGTCCGGGGCATCGAGGGCGAGAGAAGGAAGCAGGAGGTGGCCAGCAGGGGGGGG
>NC_057812.1:553907778-553908534 GCF_018294505.1 Triticum aestivum | reverse complement strand
GGCGGCGGTGGTTCTCGGGTGAGAGGGAGAGAGAGCAGGGGAAGAGGAGGAGGGCGAGGGAGAGTGAGAGCGGTGGGGCAGCTGCGTGGCTTCGTCCGGGGCATCGAGGGCGAGAGAAGGAAGCAGGAGGTGGCCAGCAGGGGGGGGAGGTGGCGCGCGCGCGTGCCGGCGAGCGTCGGGCACACGCCCGTCCTCCTGGCAGAGGAGGAAGGCGACAGGGGAGGGGGGGCCAGGCGGGCTGGGCCGCCTCCTGGCTGGGCCGGCCTGCTGCTGCTGGGCTGCGCAGGGGAGGGGAGGCCCAGGTAAGCCCCTCCTTCTTTTATTTTTGTTTTCTAATTTTTCTGACATTTGTTTTGATTTAATAAATATATTAAATCATTTAATTTTATTATGCCAATTTTTGTAGGGGCTAATGGTATTATTCCAGAGCTCTTTTATAATTGGCATAATTTTTGGACCACATTTCATATATATAGAAATATATTTCCAATGCAAATATTTATCGAATTAGTCCAAATGGCCAAAATAAATGTCCATGAGCTCCTAAGAATATTGTTTTGATTTTTACCTCTGTCCAATATTTCCAGAGGGCAACATGAGCATTTTCTTGGACCCTTTTGGAGAAATTTTTATCTGGGTCATTTTCAAAAATGATTCTGAGGGTTCCACCAATCCTCATTTCAAATTTAAATGAAATTTAAATATGATGCACAAATGGCTAGCTAGCCTAGGTCATACCAGACTAGGGATGTGACA
>NC_057812.1:553899619-553903707 GCF_018294505.1 Triticum aestivum | reverse complement strand
AACTAGTCTGAGAGCAGTCACGTGCATAGTGTCCTGGCTTCCCGCATGTGAAGCAAGTCCCTGAGGTTGGACGGGGACCCGCACTAACAAACGGTCTACCAGTAGGCCTGGGTGGAACATACGACTGAGTTGGAGAAGGCACCACATAGGATGACCTCGGTGTATAACCGGAAGGAAGAGCGGAGTTTGGAACCCAAATCCGGCGCTTCTGGGAACTAGAACCGGAGGAAGATCCCAAATCACGGGTGTGCTTACGAGACTCCTCGTAAGTGAGTTGAGCTGTCTCTGCATTGATGGCCTTGTTCACAAGGGCTTGGAATGTATCACAATGATGCAGGTGAAGATCACGACGCAACTTGGGGTTGAGACCCTTCCGGAACCTAGCTTGCTTCTTGGCGTCCGTGGACACTTCTTCTGTGGCATAGCGGGCAAGGTTCTCGAATTCTCTGCTATAAGCATCAACAGCCATCTTACTCTGGGTGAAACTACAGAACTCTTCTCTCTTGCGATTAATAAGGGCCTGGGGAATGTGATGCTCGCGAAAAGCCTCAGTGAAATCCTTCCAGGTAGGAATCTGGCCAGCTGGAAGCATAGCCTCATAGTTCTGCCACCAAAGACTAGCAGGACCTTCCAGGTGGTATGTGGCATAAGTGACCTTGTCATCTTCAGCTACGTTCGCAGAACGCAGCTTATGGGTGATGCTACGGAGCCAGTCATCTGCATCGAGTGGCTCGATGGAATGATGAAAGGTAGGTGGGTGCAAGCGGATAAAGTCATGAATGGTCACAAATCCCTTGAACTGATGTGCGGTATTCTCCTCGATACGTGCCAACAAGCGGTTAGACTCACGCTTGTTCCTCTCCATCTCTAGCATGAACTCTGGCAACGAAGGCTGGTCAGGAGGATCCTCATCCCTACCATATCCATGGTTCTGGCTACGAGCAACGGAACTTCGCTTAGCCGATGACATCCTGAGAAACGAAACCAAGGACGGAATCAACATTAACTATAGGCTATAGAATGTAGGACAAGGAATTAATATCACTCGAACTCCTTAGGAAAATTCCGGCAGCATAACGGCAGTAAAATGCTCAGAATGAGACATCCTACTAGAAATGGGGTAGTACAACAACTCAACATCACCACTCAAGGTTCTGGGATGGTACTAAACAGACTACACCGGAAATACTCAAAACTGGGGTATGACTCTGATCAACCAGTCCTATGGAACTACGGAGTAGTAACACGTGATCCTGATAGACGGAAGAGAAAGCCTAGTTCCTTAACCCCGTAGGAAAGATAGGATGACTCAGATCAGAAGGCCATGAGGTAAAGGAGTAAAAAGAGCCTTACGTTCCATCCCACAATCAATTCCCTTATATAACTAAAGAATTTCTAGACTTGACTTCGACCAGTTTGGCTTGGTAATCCTACAGGCAGTCAGGCTCTGATACCAACGCTGTCAGGACCCCGACTCGATGTCACATCGATCTAGCCGGTAACACCTCATATCACTTTGCGGCCTCACGCACGGTATCCCCACGGGTGTCGTCTTACCTTTTCCCGGGACCGTTTGCGCCTTTTGGCTCACGTATATGATAGTGTCGCTAGCATCCATATGATAAGGAGCCCGGGCTGACATGACTAGTCGTAAACCCAAAGTGGCACAGACTTACAGGGACAGGCATCCATGACCCAGCTTCGAACGTGTCGGTCATCAGCAAGTGGGTCCGGGCTGTAGCACTGGGCTAGCAGGACTCCGGTAAACCGGGCTGTAGCGGGCTAACAGGACTCCGGTACTCAAAGCGTGACATTTCCCCGAAGGGACAGACACAGGAACGAAGAAGGACACATGCCGGCCAGCCTAAGTGTTCCAGAGCAGTAGCAAGCTACCATGGCTCAACGGTAACACTAGGAGACATTTCCCGGTAAGAGAGGCTACTAAAGATAAACAACTAGATAGTCAGATCCCACACATAGCACTACACATTACACGTACGCATAACATGCAAGTATGTGCTGTACAACATGGCATCACAACATAACTCAACAATTATATAGATAAAGGCTCGGAAGAGCCATCATAGCATTTATTGCAAACAGGGGTCACAAGACCCGTCATACAGAGCATACAAGCAACAAGCGGAAGCATTACATGTCTGGGTACAGACATCTATAAATGAAAAAGACTGGAAGCCTGACTATCTACAACATCCGATCAAGATCGTAGCTGAGGTACTAGCTACTAGTCGAAGTCCACGAGAACACTAGTAAGACCGAAGTCTCCGCTGAAAAAAACATAAATAAAGCAACATGAGTACAAAGGTACTCAGCAAGACTTACATCAGATCCTATCATACATGCATTTGTATCAAGAGGGTAATGTGGGGTTTAGTTGCAGCAAGCCAGCTTAGACTCTGTGGCTATCCTGTTCTACGACTACCAGAAACTCTGGAGGTGAAACAACGTACACGAGTCCACTAATCACCACACAATACACTACTATGGATTCATCCCCGTCTCCCTACGAGAAGGCCATCCATAGCACTCACACTTGTCTTGAGCATTTTAGAGTATCCACTTCAAGTTATCTATGTACCATGTAAGCATCCAAGAAGTCCATAACCGCGGACCCGGCTATTCGAATAGATCATGTTAACCCTGCAGGGGTGTACTTCTTCACACACGCTCTCGCCACTTACCGCCATGTACACGTCATGTATCTCGGCAACCTTCAAGCGGAAGCCTGGCGAGGGTGTCGGCCACGACCTGACTAACCACACAAGACTCTAGTCCAGGTTTATCGCCTATTCGGGTTCCATCCGCAAGGAGATCCGGCCGGGGTGTCGCTCACGGCCCCAAACGATGTGAGCAGGGTTCCCGAGCCCACCAACCGGGTGCCACTCGGTACACCGTGCCACGTGTGCCTAGTCTGTCCCAAGCCCACCCTGCCGGGTGCCACTTGGTAGAAGAATAGCACTACCTACAAACACCAGAAACTAGTTGCGACTCCTGGACAGAGACCAAGTTGGTTAATAAGTCGAGAGGGGTCGAGTTACCGGAACCCAATGTGTGGTAGTATCGAGTCATTGGACAACATAAACAGAACTCAGTGCTTAAGGACGGTTCCAGTGAGACAACCCACCATGTACTCCTACATGGCCTCTCACCGCTACCTTTACCAACTCGTGTTCACACACTTCACTCTCAGCATCAGAACATATCGTAACACTCCAATTCATTCCCAATGAACCAGACCTGACACAACTCTAAGCAATAGCAGGCATAGCATGGTAGGAACACAACAATGGCTTCAATCAACTCCTACACATGCTAGTGGGTTTCAACTATTTACTGTGGCAATGACAGGTCGTGCAGAGGAATGGGTTCAACTACCGCAGCACAAAGTAGCAGATGAATCGTTGTTGTCCTAATGCAATAACTGAGAGCAGGAGCGAGAGAGTAGGGTTTTATCGAAATGAACAAGGGGGTTTGCTTGCCTGGTAAATCAACAAGGGAGTCACTGCTTCACAGACAGGTACTCTGGAACGTCTCCGGAGCAGGACCTATCGAGAAGGAACGGTGCCGGCAATCAATACACAATCATATGCAACAATATGATGCATGAACATGGCATGTAGATGTGATGCTGTTGAGCTAATGCAACTAGTGTTCAATTGGTTTGAAGTCCATTTGAACCAAAGGTTCAAATGCATTTCTAAATTAGGTCTCTTATATATGCCATAATGTGTTTTCCCATATTCAGCATGTATAGGTTGGTTTTTCATGCATGAAACTAGTACAGATGGAAAGGTTGCATTTTTCTGATAATTTTTCATATATAAACTATTTTAATCTGAGCTACGGTTGAATTGTTATGAATTTTTGAAGTTTAAATCAATTTCTGGAATTTCCTGATTTAATTAAATCCAGAAATTATATACTGCGCCAGCATGACGTCAGCACGACGTCAGCGGGTCAACGCGGCTGTCCAGGGTCAAACCTGACGTGTGGGACCCACACGTCAGTGACACTGGGGTTAATAGGGTTAATTTAATTTAATTAAAAGGTTAGGGGGGGGTCGGGTC
>NC_057812.1:553898558-553899472 GCF_018294505.1 Triticum aestivum | reverse complement strand
GGGGGGGTCGGGCCCACTGGTCAGCCTCAGGGGGGGGGGTTAGCGCGGTTGACCGGTCAATCCCGCCGGCGTTTAGCCGCCGGCGAGGCCCGAGACGGCGGAGGGGCTCGGGATCGCCGTTCCGGCGACCATTCGGGCGGCGGAGACCACGGGAGCGAAGCCCGCGCTCACGCGCATCCAGTGGAACACGCGGGAGGCTGCGGGGGCGGCGGAGCTCGCCGGAGCAGAGCTCAGGGCGGCGGCCGGAGTTCGGCAACTGGTGGCCGCGGCGTTGTGGTGCACGGCAGTGGAGACGGAGGGTTCTTACGGGCTCCTGGCGTCACCAGGAACACGGGGACGCGCGCGGAAGGGACCGGCTTGGGCTCGTGCCACCGTGGCGCCATGGCCGGCGGCGAGGGGCTTACGGGCGCGGTGGCGAGCTAGCTAGACGGGGCAAACGGACACGGGGAGGAGGGGGTTCGGTGCAGGGGCTCACCGCGGAACTAGCGAGCGCGAGGGCGAGGTCGGGGATGCCCGGTAGCTCCCGAATCGCCGGCGAGGGTCCACGGCGG
The DNA here is from genome assembly GCF_018294505.1 of Triticum aestivum. Lineage (NCBI taxonomy): Eukaryota > Viridiplantae > Streptophyta > Magnoliopsida > Poales > Poaceae > Triticum > Triticum aestivum. Next base: position 553,898,921 of record NC_057812.1, on the reverse strand, counting down.
CTGGAGTCAAATTTGGCAACGGCGACGGCTCCACGGGGCACTCCGGCTTGCGTGGCTCGGCGAGGAGGTAGCTGGCGACGAGGCGGAGCTCCTGGGGACGACGGGGAGGCGAGGGAGAGGCGGTGGCTACGGTGATGCCTGTCGGCGGCGGCGGTGGTTCTCGGGTGAGAGGGAGAGAGAGCAGGGGAAGAGGAGGAGGGCGAGGGAGAGTGAGAGCGGTGCGGCAGCTGCGTGGCTTCGTCCGGGGCATCGAGGGCGAGAGAAGGAAGCAGGAGGTGGCCAGCAGGGGGGGGAGGTGGCGCGCGCGCGTGCCGGCGAGCGTCGGGCACACGCCCGTCCTCCTGGCAGAGGAGGAAGGCGACA
>NC_057812.1:553863193-553898347 GCF_018294505.1 Triticum aestivum | reverse complement strand
GGCGGCGGTGGTTCTCGGGTGAGAGGGAGAGAGAGCAGGGGAAGAGGAGGAGGGCGAGGGAGAGTGAGAGCGGTGGGGCAGCTGCGTGGCTTCGTCCGGGGCATCGAGGGCGAGAGAAGGAAGCAGGAGGTGGCCAGCAGGGGGGGGAGGTGGCGCGCGCGCGTGCCGGCGAGCGTCGGGCACACGCCCGTCCTCCTGGCAGAGGAGGAAGGCGACAGGGGAGGGGGGGCCAGGCGGGCTGGGCCGCCTCCTGGCTGGGCCGGCCTGCTGCTGCTGGGCTGCGCAGGGGAGGGGAGGCCCAGGTAAGCCCCTCCTTCTTTTATTTTTGTTTTCTAATTTTTCTGACATTTGTTTTGATTTAATAAATATATTAAATCATTTAATTTTATTATGCCAATTTTTGTAGGGGCTAATGGTATTATTCCAGAGCTCTTTTATAATTGGCATAATTTTTGGACCACATTTCATATATATAGAAATATATTTCCAATGCAAATATTTATCGAATTAGTCCAAATGGCCAAAATAAATGTCCATGAGCTCCTAAGAATATTGTTTTGATTTTTACCTCTGTCCAATATTTCCAGAGGGCAACATGAGCATTTTCTTGGACCCTTTTGGAGAAATTTTTATCTGGGTCATTTTCAAAAATGATTCTGAGGGTTCCACCAATCCTCATTTCAAATTTAAATGAAATTTAAATATGATGCACAAATGGCTAGCTAGCCTAGGTCATACCAGACTAGGGATGTGACAGCCGTGCCCATGTTCCGGCCCAAGAGTTAAGAATGATTCCAATAACTTGGCCATTTGCAACTTGGGGGCTCGATATGGTTGGACCTTTTAAGAGGTCCAAGGATAAGAAGACTCACCTATTGGTAGCAGTTGATAAGTTTACCAAGTGGGTAGAGGCAGAGGCAGTCAGTTAGTGTGACGCAGCCACGACGGTTCAATTCATCAAAAAGGTGATATTCCGGTTTGGTTTTGCACACAACATTATCGCTGATAATGGTACTAATCTATCCAAGGGTATTATGGAGGAATTTCTTCAACGAGAGCACATCCGGCTTGATGTGTCATCAGTGGCTCACCCCCAATCTAATGGTCAGGAAGAAAGGGCCAATCAAGAAATTTTGAGAGGTATCAAGCCCCGGCTTATGGTTCCTTTAAAGCGGACGCCGGGTTGTTGGGTGGAGGAGTTACCTTCCGTGTTATGGAGCATCAACACCACACCAAACAGATCCACGTGTTACACGCCTTTCTTCATGGTTTACGGAGTAGAAGCAGTTCTCCCTAGCGACATACGTCATGACTCGCCCCGCGTGGCGGCTTATGTTGAAGCTGATAACGAGAAAGCACGTCAGGACTCACTAGACCTGTTAGATGAGGAGCGTGATCTTGCGGAGCATGTTCGGCGATTTACCAACAAGATCTGCGACGTTATCACAGCCGCCGGGTTAAAACTAGGACTTTTCAAGAAGGCGATCTGGTGCTCTGGCTCATCTAGGATCAGACTGATATGCACAAGTTATCCCCACCTTGGGAAGGGCCCTTTGTGGTCAGCAAAAAAATGCACAATGGATCATACTACCTTATCGATGTTCGAGAGCACAAAGACTCATGTAAATCAGAGGAGGAGACCCAATGGCCGTGGAATATAGCTCATCTTCGGCCTTACTATACTTGAGCCATAGGCTCTTTTTTATGTACATACTTATGACAATGTATATATTATAGTTAATATAATAAACTGGAGCCTCAGCTAAAGCGGGGTCTCTGTTTGTTTTACATCATGTGTTTTCATGGGGCCTTCTGTTTACAAAGAGGAGTTCTGTTGATCTGGCTTATCAAGCCACACATATAAAAGGAAATCACTAGGGGGCTTGGTCATATCTGAACCTTAGCTACACCTTCTTGATCGGCTTAAAGCAAAAGGGAAATCACTAGGGGGCTTGGTTATATTTGCACCATAGCTACACCTCTTGATAGGCTTAAAGCCAAAAAGGAAATTATGTGGGGCCAAAGAGAGTGTTGCACCAGCACAACTCAAACATAGGCACCCACCGAGCACAGCTCAAATGTTGCTTAGGGGCTCTTTGCTTCTCAAAGAACAAAGAGTCTGCACCTTTGCAATAGGCTATCAAGCCAGGCTTGGAAGCCAGATGTATTCACCTAAAACCCCGGGTTATCCTGCCTCTTTAAGTAAGCCACTCCGTCCAGGTAAACCTGGTATGACCCATCGAACGTTTGACAAGTCAATCTCATAGACCCTGAATGTTGGAAATATGCCCTAGAGGCAATAATAAAAGCATTATTATTATATTTCTTTGTTCATGATAATTGTCTTTATTCATGCTATAATTGTATTATCCGGAAATCGTAATACATGTGTGAATAATAGACACCAACATGTCCCTAGTAAGCCTCTAGTTGACTAGCTCGTTGATCAACAAATAGTCATGGTTTCCTGACTATGGACATTGGATGACATTGATAACGGGATCACATCATTAGGAGAATGATGTGATGGACAAGACCCAATCCTAAACATAGCATAAGATCGTATAGTTCATTTGCTAGAGTTTTCCAATGTCAAGTATCCTTTTCCTTAGACCATGAGATCGTGTAACTCCTGGATACCGTAGGAGTGCTTTGGGTGTACCAAATGTCACAACGTAACTGGGTGACTATAAAGGTATACTACAGGTATCTCCGAAAGTGTCTGTTGGGTTGACATGGATCAAGACTGGGATTTGTCACTCCGTATGACGGAGAGGTATCACTGGGCCCACTCGGTAATGCATCATCATAATGAGCTCAAATTGACCAAGTGTCTGGTCACGGGATCATGCATTACGGTACGAGTAAAGTGACTTGCCGGTAACGAGATTGAACGAGGTATTGGGATACCGACGATCGAATCTCGGGCAAGTAACATACCGATTGACAAAGGGAATTGCATACGGGGTTGATTGAATCCTCGACATCGTGGTTCATCCGATGAGATCATCATGGAGCATGTGGGAGCCAACATGGGTATCCAGATCCCGCTGTTGGTTATTGACCGAAGAGTCGTCTCGGTCATGTCTACATGTCTCCCGAACCCGTAGGGTCTACACACTTAAGGTTTGGTGACGCTAGGGTTGTAGGGATATGTATATGCAGTAACCCGAATGTTGTTCGGAGTCCCGGATGAGATCCCGGATGTCACGAGGAGTTCCGAAATGGTCCGGAGGTAAAGATTTATATATGGGAAGTCCTGTTTCAGCCATCGGCACAAGTTTCGGGTTCACTGGTATTGTACCGGGACCACCGGAAGGGTCTCGGGGGTCCACCGGGTGGGGCCACCTGTCCCGAGGGTCCACATGGGCTGTAGGGGGTGCGCCTTGGCCTACATGGGCCAAGGGCACCAACCCCAAGAGGCCCATGCGCCTAGGGTTTCAAGGAGGAAGAGTCCTAGGAGGGGAAGGCACCTCCTAGGTGCTTTGGGGAGGAAGGATTCCTCCCCCTTGGCCGCACCCCCTAGGAGATTGGATCTCCTAGGGCCGGCGCCCCCCCTTGTCCCTCCTATATATAGTGGGGGAAGGAGGGCTTTTCTTCCACGCCTTTGATTGCCTCCTTCTCCCTCTCCAACACCTCCTCCTCCTCCATAGCGCTTGGCGAAGCCCTGACGGATTACTGTAGCTCCATCACCACCACGCCGTCGTGCTGCTGCTGGAGCCATCTTCGTCAACCTCTCCTTCCCTCTTGCTGGATCAAGAAGAAGGAGACATTACGTTGACCGTACGTGTGTTGAACGCGGAGGTGCCGTCCGTTCGGTGCTAGGATCTTTGGTGATTCGAATCACGTCGAGTACGACTCCCTCATCCCCGTTCTTTGAATGCTTCCGCTCGCGATCTACAAGGTACGTAGATGCATCTAATCACTCATTGCTAGATGAACTCCTAGATGGATCTTGGTGAAACCGTAGGAAAATTTTTGTTTTCTGCAACGTTCCCCAATAGTGGCATCATGAGCCAGGTTTATGCGTAGTTCTTCTTGCGCGAGTAGAACACAATTGGTTGTGGGCATTGATGTTGTCAACTTTCTTGCCGCTACTAGTCTTATCTTGCTTCAATGGTATTGTGGGATGAAGCGGCCCGGACCAACCTTACACGTATGCTTACGTGAGACCGGTTCCACCGACTAACATGTACAAGTTGCATAAGGTGGCTGGCGGGTGTCTGTCTCTCCTATTTTAGTTGGAGCGGATTCGATGAAAAGGGTCCTTATGAAGGGTAAATAGAAGTTGACAAATCACGTTGTGGCTTTCACGTAGGTAAGAAAACGTTCTTGCTAGAACCCTACTTCAGCCACGTAAAACTTGCAACAACATTTAGAGGACGTCTAGCTTGTTTTTGCAGCAAGTTCTTTGTGATATGATATGGCCAAGGTTGTGATGAATGATGAATGATATATATGTGATGTATGAGTTGTTCATGCTATTGTAATAGGAATCACGACTTGCATGTCGATGAGTATGACAACCGGCAGGAGCCATAGGAGTTGTCTTTATTTTTGTATGACCTGCGTGTCATTGAGAAACGCCATGTAAATTACTTTACTTTATTGCTAAACACGTTAGCCATAGTAGTAGAAGTAATAGTTGGCGAGCAACTTCATGGAGACACGATGATGGGGATCATGATGATGGAGATCATGGTGTCAAGCCGGTGACAAGATGATCATGGAGCCCCAAGATGGAGATCAAAGGAGCTATGTGATATTGGCCATATCATGTCACTATTATTATTTGATTGCATGTGATGTTTATCATGTTTTTCATCTTGTTTGCTTAGAACGACGGTAGTAAATAAGATGATCCCTCATAATAATTTCAAGAAAGTGTTCCCCCTAACTGTGCACCGTTGCGACAGTTCGTTGCTTCAATGCAGCACGTGATGATCGGGTGTTTGATTGAAACGTTCACATACAACGGGTGTAAGACACATTTACACATGCAAACACTTAGGTTGACTTGACGAGCCTAGCATGTGTATAGACATGGCCTCGGAACACAGAAGACCGAAAGGTCGAGCATGAGTCGTATAGAAGATATGATCAACATGAAGATGTTCACCGACATTGACTAGTCCGTCTCACGTGATGATCGAACACGGCCTAGTTGACTCGGATCATGTTATACTTAGATTACTAGAAGAGGGATGTCTATCTAAGTGGGAGTTCATTGAATAATTTGATTAGATGAACTTAATTATCATGAACTTAGTCTAAAATCTTTACAATATGTCTTGTAGATCAAATGACCAACGTAGTCCTCAACTTCAACGCGTTCCTAGAGAAAACCAAGCCGAAAGACGATGGCAACAACTACACGGACTGGGTCCGTAACCTGAGGATCATCCTCATAGCTGCCAAGAAAGATTATGTCCTACAAGCACCGCTAGGTGATCCACCCGTCCCACAGAACCAAGACGTTATGAACGCTTGGCAGACACGTGCTGATGACTACTCCCTCGTTCAGTGCGGCATGCTTTACAGCTTAGAGCCGGGGCTCCAAAAGCGTTTTGAGAGACATGGAGCATATGAGATGTTCGAAGAGCTGAAAATGGTTTTTCAAGCTCATGCCCGGATCGAGAGATATGAAGTCTCCGACAAATTCTTTAGCTGTAAGATGGAGGAAAATAGTTATGTCAGTGAGCACATACTCTCTATGTCTGGGTTACATAACCGCTTGACTCAGCTGGGAGTTAATCTCCCGGATGATGCGGTCATTGACAGAATCCTCCAGTCGCTTCCACCAAGCTACAAGAGCTTTGTGATGAACTTCAATATGCAGGGGATGGAAAAGACCATTCCTGAGGTATTTGCAATGCTGAAATCAGCAGAGGTAGAAGTCAAGAAGGAACATCAAGTGTTGATGGTCAATAAAACCACTAAGTTCAAGAAGGGCAAAGGTAAAAAGAACTTCAAGAAGGACGGCAAGGGAGTTGCCGCGCCTGGCAAGCAAGCTGCCGGGAAGAAGCCAAAGAATGGACCCAAGCCCGAGACTGAGTGCTTTTATTGCAAGGGAAGTGGTCACTGGAAGCGGAACTGCCCCAAATACTTAGCGGACAAGAAGGCCGGAAAAACAAAAGGTATATATGATATACATGTAATTGATGTGTACCTTACTAGTACCCGTAGTAGCTCCTGGGTATTTGATACCGGTGCAGTTGCTCACATTTGTAACTCAAAGCAGGGGCTGCGGAATAAGCGGAGACTGGCAAAGGACGAGGTGACGATGCGCGTCGGGAATGGTTCCAAGGTCAATGTGATCGCCGTCGGCACGCTACCTCTATATTTACCTTCGGGATTAGTTTTAAACCTTAATAATTGTTATTTAGTGCCAGCTTTGAGCATGAACATTGTATCAGGATCTCGTTTAATTCGAGATGGCTACTCATTTAAATCCGAGAATAATGGTTGTTCTATTTATATGAGAGATATGTTTTATGGTCATGCTCCTATGGTGAATGGTTTATTCTTAATGAATCTTGAGCGTAATGCTACACATATTCATAATGTGAGTACCAAAAGATGTAAAGTTGATAATGATAGTCCCACATACTTGTGGCACTGCCACCTTGGTCACATAGGTGTCAAACGCATGAAGAAGCTCCATGCAGATGGACTTTTAGAGTCTCTTGATTACGAATCATTTGACACGTGCGAACCATGCCTCATGGGTAAGATGACCAAGACTCCGTTCTCAGGAACAATGGAGCGAGCAACCAACTTATTGGAAATCATACATACTGATGTGTGCGGTCCAATGAGTGTTGAGGCTCGCGGTGGCTATCGTTATGTTCTCACCCTCACTGATGATTTGAGTAGATATGGGTATATCTACTTAATGAAACACAAGTCTGAAACCTTTGAAAAGTTCAAGGAATTTCAGAGTGAGGTTGAGAATCAACGTGACAGGAAAATCAAGTTTCTACGATCAGATCGTGGAGGAGAATACTTGAGTCACGAATTTGGCACACACTTAAGAAAATGTGGAATAGTTTCACAACTCACGCCGCCTGGAACACCTCAGCGTAATGGTGTGTCCGAACGTCGTAATCGCACTCTATTAGATATGGTGCGATCTATGATGTCTCTTACCGATTTACCGCTATCTTTTTGGGGCTATGCTTTAGAGACTGCCGCATTCACTTTAAATAGGGCTCCGTCGAAATCCGTTGAGACGACACCGTTTGAATTATGGTTTGGGAAGAAACCTAAGCTGTCATTTCTGAAAGTTTGGGGATGCGATGCTTATGTCAAGAAACTTCAACCTGAAAAGCTCGAACCCAAGTCGGAAAGATGCGTCTTCATAGGATACCCTAAAGAAACTGTTGGGTATACCTTCTACCTCAGATCCGAAGGCAAGATCTTTGTTGCCAAGAATGGATTCTTTCTAGAGAAAGAGTTTCTCTCGAAAGAAGTAAGTGGGAGGAAAGTAGAACTTGATGAAGTGTTACCTCTTGAACTGGAAAATGGCACAACTCAAGAAAATGTTCCTGAGGTGCCTGCACCAACTAGAGAGGAAGTCATTAATGATGATCAAGATACTTCTGATCAAGCTCCTACTGAAATTTGAAGGTCCACAAGGACACGTTCCACACCAGAGTGGTACGGCAACCCTGTCTTGGAAATCATGTTGTTAGACAACGGTGAACCTTCGAACTATGAAGAAGCGATGGCGGGCCCGGATTCCGACAAATGGCTAGAAGCCATGAAATCCGAGATAGGATCCATGTATGAAAACGAAGTATGGACTTTGACTGACTTGCCCGTTGAATGGCGAGCCATAGAAAATAAATGGATCTTTAAGAAGAAGACAGACGCGAATGGTAATGTGACCATCTATAAAGCTCGGCTTGTCGCTAAGGGTTATCGACAAGTTCAAGGGGTTGACTACGATGAGACTTTCTCACCGGTAGCAAAGCTGAAGTCCGTCCGAATCATGTTAGCAATTGCCGCATTTTATGATTATGAAATATGGCAGATGGACGTCAAAACGACATTCCTTAATGGTTTCCTTAAGGAAGAATTGTATATGACGCAGCCGGAAGGTTTTGTCGATCCTAAGAATGCTAACAAGGTGTGCAAGCTCCAACGCTCGATTTATGGGCTGATGCAAGCATCTCGGAGTTGGAACATTCGCTTTGATGAGATGATCAAAGCGTTTGGGTTTACGCAGACTTATGGAGAAGCCTGCATTTACAAGAAAGTGAGTGGGAGCTCTGTAGCATTTCTCATACTATATGTAGATGGCATACTTTTGATGGGAAATGATATAGAACTCTTGGACAGCATTAAGGCCTACTTGAATAAGAGTTTTTTAATGAAGGACCTTGGTGAAGCTGCTTATATATTAGGCATCAAGATCTATAGAGATAGATCGAGACGCCTCATAGGTCTTTCACAAAGCACATACCTTGATAAGATATTGAAGAAGTTCAATATGGATCAGTCTAAGAAGGGGTTCTTGCCTGTGTTGCAAGGTGTGAAATTGAGCTCAGCTCAATGTCCGACCATGGCAGAAGATATAGAAGAGATGAGCGTCATCCCCTATGCTTCAGCCATAGGTTCTATTATGTATGCCATGTTGTGTACCAGACCTGATGTAAACCTTGCCGTAAGTTTGGTAGGAAGGTACCAAAGTAATCCCGGCAAGGAACACTCGACAGCAGTCAAGAATATCCTGAAGTACTTGAAAAGGACTAAGGAAATGTTTCTCGTTTATGGAGGTGACGAAGAGCTCGTTGTAAAGGGTTACGTCGACGCTAGCTTCGACACAGATCTGGATGACTCTAAGTCACAAACCGGATATGTGTATATGTTGAATGGTGGAGCAGTGAGCTAGTGCAGCTGTAAGCAGAGCGTCGTGGCGGGATCTACATGTGAAGCGGAGTACATGGCAGCCTCGGAGGCAGCACATGAAGCAATATGGGTGAAGGAGTTCATCACCGACCTAGGAGTCATACCCAATGCGTCGGGGCCAATCAAACTTTTCTGTGACAACACTAGAGCTATTGCACTTGCCAAGGAGCCCAGGTTTCACAAGAAGACAAGGCACATCAAGCGTCGCTTCAACTCCATTCATGAAAATGTTCAAGATGGAGACATAGAGATTTGTAAAGTACATACGAACCTGAATGTAGCAGATCCGTTGACTAAACCTCTCCCTAGGGCAAAACATGATCAACACCAGAATTCCATGGGTGTTCGATTCATCACAATGTAACTAGATTATTGACTCTAGTGCAAGTGGGAGACTGTTGGAAATATGCCCTAGAGGCAATAATAAAAGCATTATTATTATATTTCTTTGTTCATGATAATTGTCTTTATTCATGCTATAATTGTATTATTCGGAAATCGTAATACATGTGTGAATAATAGACACCAACATGTCCCTAGTAAGCCTCTAGTTGACTAGCTCGTTGATCAACAGATAGTCATGGTTTCCTGACTATGGACATTGGATGACATTGATAACGGGATCACATCATTAGGAGAATGATGTGATGGACAAGACCCAATCCTAAACATAGCATAAGATCGTATAGTTCGTTTGCTATAGTTTTTCCAATGTCAAGTATCCTTTTCCTTAGACCATGAGACCGTGTCACTCCCGGATACCGTAGGAGTGCTTTGGGTGTACCAAACGTCACAACGTAACTGTGTGACTATAAAGGTATACTACGGGTATCTCCGAAAGTGTCTGTTAGGTTGACACGGATCAAGACTGGGATTTGTCACTCCGTATAACGGAGAGGTATCACTGGGCCCACTCGGTAATGCATCATCATAATGAGCTCAAATTGACCAAGTGTCTGGTCACGGGATCATGCATTACGGTACGAGTAAAGTGACTTGCCGGTAATGAGATTGAACGAGGTATTGGGATACCGACGATCTAATCTCGGGCAAGTAACATACCGATTGACAAAGGGAATTGCATACGGGGTTGATTGAATCCTCGACATCGTGGTTCATCCGATGATATCATCGTGGAGCATGTGGGAGCCAACATGGGTATCCAGATCCTGCTGTTGGTTATTGACCGGAGAGTCGTCTCGGTCATGTCTACATGTCTCCCGAACCCGTAGGGTCTACACACTTAAGGTTCGGTGACGCTAGGGTTGTAGGGATATGTATATGCAGTAACCCGAATGTTGTTCGGAGTCCCGGATGAGATCCCGGACGTCACGAGGAGTTCCGGAATGGTCCATAGGTAAAGATTTATATATGGGAAGTCCTGTTTCGGCCATCGGGACAAGTTTCGGGTTCACCGATATTGTACCGGGACCACCAGAAGGGTCCCGGGGGTCCACCGGGTGGGGCCACCTATCCCGGGGGGCCACATGGGCTGTAGGGGGTGCGCCTTGGCCTACATGGGCCAAGGGCACCAACCCCAAGAGGCCCATGCGCCTAGGGTTTCAAGGAGGAAGAGTCCTAGGAGGGGAAGGCACCTCCTAGGTGCTTTGGGGAGGAAGGATTCCTCCCCCTTGGCCGCACCCCCTAGGAGATTGGATCTCCTAGGGCCGGCGCCCCCCCCTTGGCCCTCCTATATATAGTGGGGGAAGGAGGGCTTTTCTTCCACGCCTTTGATTGCCTCCTTCTCCCTCTCCAACACCTCCTCCTCCTCCATAGCGATTGGCGAAGCCCTGACGGAGTACTGCAGCTCCATCACCACCACGCCGTCGTGCTGCTGCTGGAGCCATCTTCCTCAACCTCTCCTTCCCTCTTGCTGGATCAAGAAGAAGGAGACGTTACGTTGACCGTACGTGTGTTGAACGCGGAGGTGCCGTACGTTCGGTGCTAGGATCTTCGGTGATTCGAATCACGTCGAGTACGACTCCCTCATCCCCGTTCTTTGAACGCTTCCGCTCGCGATCTACAAGGTACGTAGATGCATCTAATCACTCGTTGCTAGATGAACGCCTAGATGGATCTTGGTGAAACCGTAGGAAATTTTTTGTTTTCTGCAACGTTCCCCAACACTGAACTTGTCAAAGTTAAACCGATGATTGGTTAAAGATTGAGGTCCATCTTAAAAGGCTTTGAAAAATGGTTTAACTCAGTGGCCTGGCAGCCCATGAAAAGCCTCGATTTAGGGCCTGGCAGCCCATGAAAAGCCTTGAATATTCCTCTTGTGTTTTTTTGCAAAGTTGTTCTTTTTTTATATTCATAAGTATTTTCTGACAACCCGACATTCATTATAACCCGGGGTGACTTACGATGCTAAATTGTTAGTACATGATCAACTATAATCCGGCTTTTTCTGTTCCGGTCTTGTTTTGACTACTAGTCACCAGTGTTATATGGTTAAACCGGTGTTTATCATAACCCGGTATGGTTTTATCATAAAATGGCAAACCTGCAAGGAGTCATTTATACTCCAGCTTGGTGTTATCACCTCTTTTTTACACAGCCATGGGTGAAAGGAACAAGGTAACAAGTATTTTTTCTATATTATAAGTAGCCTTGGTCCTACATCCAGGTTCTATTTTTGGGCATCATGACCCGTCCAGCGGTAAACCGCCAGGACCCTTTTTCAATCTCTTGTATGCAGGAACAAGTTAACATACATCCCTGCGGATTATGAATATAAATAACAATCACAAAAGCATGGCGAGTTATCAGTAACCAGCAACGTAAGTATGCTCGATGGCATAACAGACAAGGTGTTTAAACTAGCCTATTACAAGGCGTTTTTTCTGCCCATAGGATAATTGTTTCAGCAAGAAAGGGTAGGCTACGACAGGCTAAAGCGGCCTCCGGTTCAGGATTCATCACCAGGACGACTTGAAGATTGTGGATCATCTTGAGTAGGTGCATCCTCCTCCTCTCTACCCAGTGGCTGGAAATCAATTGTTGTCCAATCGATTCTGGTTAAAGCTTGGAACACGGCCTCTTCACTTATAAGGGGGAAAGGATCAATGTCAGGGGCATAAGTGTGCTTACGAATTGGCGGAACAAGATCCTCTACATCGTGCATCGGCGCAGGATATCTTTTCTGATCAACATCATAAACCGGCTGATAATGAGACATATCCATTTCCTCCGCCAATTTGCTCGCTATTGGTCGCAGTTCCCTTGTTAGTCTTCGGAGATCATCATTGTTGAATTCTGAACCGTCTTCCTTTACGCCGGGATTTCCTTGCCAATATTTGCCGGTTCAAGATCTGGAATCCACGCCTTGGACCAGATTAGCGCAGTCAGCGCGCCTGACCTTGCAGCTGATCTTTTGAGTTCTTCCAACTAGGCAGGCAACATGGACAGCTTCTCGATAGTTTCTTTTATCAGTGTTGGAGGAGGCATGTTATAAGCAGCAGTGCAGATAGCCCGTTGGGATCCAGAATATAGCTGCTCTATCAACATATAGGCAGCCTTCAGCTTCATCCGCATATCAGAGCCCAGATGAGTAATGTGGGTCCCTGTGACATTGTAAGCATCAGTAAGCCGACGGCTGATAAGGAAAAGCTGACTTGAAAAACGTCAGATGAGGACGCTTACCAAACACAGCAGAAGTCATAGCGTTTATTTGCCGCTTTAAACCTGTGAGTTCTTCAACCACCGGTTTCAGGGCTGCTTCTGCGTCTTTGGACTTCTTTGCTAAAGTGGCCTTCTCTGTGTCCCAATCTGCACGCTCCTTCTTAAAGGTTTCCTTCAGCTTCTCCATGGCTGCTAAGGTATTAGTCAGTTCTTCCTTGGCTTTGGAAGCCTCCGCTTGCTGAGATTTAATGTTCTCCTGATGGTCAGCGGTTTGGGCATCCTTTTTACTCAGCTCGGCCTACAAAGACAAGATATATCATCAATGGGCTATGTATATTTGAAGTACCAAGCGTATAACAAGTTATGCACTTTGCACTTGGGGGCTAATGCCTATTCGCTTCATTCTAGAAAATTATTTCAAGTCCCAAGCGTATAATACAAGCATTATTCTTGTCACTTGGGGGCTGATGAAACATCTGCTCAAAAGTAACAGTAATTAAAAGTCCCTGTTCACCTCGGAAGGATAAACCGGCCCTTGGGGACTACACAGGCGAAAGTTACAAGGGTACAATGCTAAAGTACCGGTTCATTTTTAAACGGATCAACCGGCCCTTGGAGCATACGTATGTAGAAGTATGGTATTATGAAGTCCTGATTTTTGATTACTATCATAAATCAGCCCTTGGGAGCTACTGGAATTGGTACTTGCAATTGGACTTAAGAGAGAAAAGGATTTGTACTTACTTCATAACGTTCCTTCATCATATTCACTAAACCGGCTTCATAGTCACGGTTTGAGTACAGGCGGTTCAAAAAGCCAGAATGGAGCTCTTGGGCGTTAAGGTGGGCATAGCTTGATAAATCGGTGCTCCACTTGCCTTTCTCCATGACAGCATGCTCTTCCTTGGCACTATGTTTTGCCAATACAACAGGATGGCGAGGAGAGGTGTGGCCAACACCAGTAATGATAAACTCATCCTCCTTGTCACCAGCAGTTTTTTCTGGAGTTGATGGAATGTCAGTAGCCTTTACTGGACTAGAAGGTCCATCATCAGTCCAGACTAGACTTGCCGGTTTATCATCTTGCATAGCGGTATCAACTTCTGCTTGTTCATCAACATTATGATCTTGAGGGGGCGGTTCATCAAATGTGGCCTTAGTATTTGGACCTTCCGGTTTAGTAGTCAGCTCCGGTTCAATCACCACACGGTCTTCAAACGGGTTATTCACCCGAGCCTTCTTACTGGGTCTGGCTTTGGCTCTAAAAAGAACAGATGCAAAGGTTAGCATAGCATATAATGTGTGAAACATCAAAAGATTGAGTTGAAATACTTACCCAGCAACGGTCTTAAGAGGAGGGAGTTGTGTGGCCGTTGATTCGCCGGATGATGAAGGAGGTGTCACCTGATAATTTGAATCGGACGGATTAAGAGGTTGTCGGAAATAGTCGGCCTTGAGATAAGAAGTGTCAGCAGTGGGTGAGACCTCAGGTCGGTGTTTTTGAACTGGGGTGTTCGGTAAACCGGTCGAAGTGACCGTTTGGCCACTATACCGGGTTGTGCGGCGAGCCTCATGCTGCTGCTTCTTCAAAAGAAATTTTGGATCCAAGTGAGCAAGAGGGTGAGAAAATCTTATTTTCTGGACTGCTTGACGGATTTTTTGTGTTGGCAGAGGGTCTGAACCGGAGGAAAGGATAATTACCTCTTCATTGTCAGCTTGGCTGCCCTCAGCGTCCTCCTGATAAATATCATTGTCAATGAGGTGCATGAAAAGTGAGCCAAGTGAATCAAGTTCTACCTCTACTTCCGGTTCATCAGGGTCGTAATCAAGCTCTAAACCGATGGGTTCAGTTGCCTTCCTCTTCGTGGTTTTCTTGACAACTTTCATTTTAGATCGAGAAGGCTTCACCGCTTTCTCCTGAGGTTTCTTTTTCCAGAATGGGTCATCACCCTATTTAAACAATGGGCAGAGGGTATTAAAAGTTACACAGTTCAAAGATATCAGGTGTAAAGCAAAAGTAAAACAATTCTTACAGCGGGCGGTTTGTTCTATAGGTAAAAGGGACTTAGCCCGGTCTTGCTACAGACAACTTCCGGTTCATTCAACATTTTATTGACAAACTCAGTAACTTCCTCATTGGTTAGCTGAATGTCAATATGACATTGGGAGTCTTTTACGTCACCAGTGTACTCGCACATTAAACCGGAGCGACGACTTAACGGCAAGATACTCCAGGATATCCAGCAACGGACAAAGTCCACACCTGTTAAACCATTGGCCATGAAAGCTCTAAGCTTGGCGTGTTGTGGTGAGTGCGAGGACCGCTCCTTGGCACTTAGTCATTGCAGAAGCGGATGAGTATTCGCGAGTCGGTGAGCACGATAACCCGGCAGACGGTTCTCATCTTCAGGAGAGGTGTCCTTGCAATAGAACCAAGTTTGATTCCACTCCTTTGGGTGACTGTGAAGTTTGGCGTGAGGAAAACTTACATCCTTCCTTTTCTGAATGGAGACGCCACCAAGTTTAGTATTGGGCCCATCTATGAATTCAGTGCGACGGTTTAAGTGGAAGAAATCACGGAATAGCTCGACAGTTGGTTCTTCTTGTAGATACGCTTCACAAAAAACCTAAAAGTTGCAGATATTGGATACAGAGTTGGGTCCAATATCTTGAGGGTGGATCTGAAAGCTGGCAAGTACATCTCAGAAAAACTTGGATCCAGGCGGTTTAAATCCACGGCCTATATGATCAGCAAACACCATTACTTCACCCTCTCTAGGGGTAGGAGGATTTTCTGGCCCAGGAACTCGCCACCGGATTTCATTTTTCTTCGATTGAGGAAAAAGGAATTCAAGCATGTAGTATTGATAAACCGGAAGAAGTTATAAACCACCTACGACAGAGTGTTTTTAAGTGGTAAAGCGATGAACGATTCACAAGGGGACTAATGGTATATCACAGATTATTTTCTATGGAGATAAACCACCTGTGCAGGTAAGGAAGATACAGATCTGAAGTAAAAATGGCTAAGTGAAGAAAAACAGGTTTCATAGAATCACATTTGCGTTTTGGATCTACCGCAAGTCAAGAAAAGGAAAAAGATTTCGATCTAAAAACAGTATGGTCCTAAAGCAGTAAAGATCTAGATCAAAGTTCTTATGTGTATAAGGTTTCGTTTAATGGCTGAGATAAAGACTATCATAGTTATTACATGAAACGCATCAAGTCTTAGGTCTGCTATATATGGACTGATGAAGAACAGGAAGGGAGCGCCATGAACTCATATGAACCCTAAGTGGATCTATAGAGAAAGGGGGAAGGCTTAAAGTAGCTATCGAAATAGCGGAGGTGCGCCGCATCTCTCTGGAGCGACCAGGTCGATGCATCGGCCAATGATGAAGTGACATGCGCGGGAATCGAGGAGCCGAAAAAATGGATAGATAACGAGATTGTTGCCTCGATTGGTGGATGCTCATTACTAAAAGGGGGATCTTCGGCTTTAAATGAACAGGTGATGTCACGGCGGTTTACTACAAATCCACAGGATGATGTCAGGGCGGTTTACAAGATCTATGCGAAGGCGCAAGGGGAGGAATTTTTCTAAGTATTGAAGATCGACATGAACAAGTTCAAATCAATCTGGGGCCTAATGTTGGGGATATTATTATAGGAGATAAACCGGCCAGGAGTAGCCGGGTTAACTCTATGAGGATTAGAAGCCCAGGAAGACAAAGGATGTTGGCGCTTTATGAAGACCCAAGGCCCAAAGGCGGGTTAAGGCCTGTAGACATAAACCGACATTATTATGTAACTTGTATTGTAAGATAGGAGGAATAGAGACCGAGTTGGATACGTTGATGAGCCGGCCTCAGGACTCTGTAAACCGACAGGAGTCGACCTATGTATATAAAGGGGCGACCCGGCGGCGGTTTAGGGACAAGACACAACAACTCGAGAGCCAGACAAAGCGGATTCGCTCCCTGGTCATCGAAACCCTAACAATTCCATCACAACTAGAAGAGTCTTTTACCTTCATCGTAAGGGGTCGAACCAGTATAAAACTCTCACGTCCCTTGTCCGCTTTAACCCCTTTAAGTTAACCCGTAGCGATGGCTCCACTACTAAGTCCTTTCACAAAGACATCTGCCGTGACAATTCCACGACAGGGGGGTTCAATAGATCGATTGGAAACACAACCATGAGGTGGTTTACTACCTACGCAATTTCATCCTACTTTCTCCTATAGGTATAGAGACTTCGAAGTGATTCTTTGCTGCACTTTGAGGTATTATCAGGTGGTTCAATTATGTTAATGGTGTCGAGAGATTGCACTAGCAAAAGCATGAACCTAGCTAGGCCTTGTTTTCAACCATTAAGAGACCGTTTTTGCTCACTTTTATTACTTGCTACCTTGCTGTTTTTATTTGTTTAGATTACAAAAACCTATTTCTACCATCCAGATTACACATCTATCACCACCTCTTCGCCGAACTAGTGCACCTATACAACTGACAATTCTATTGGATGTGTTGGGGACACAAGAGATTACTTGTATTTGATTGAAGGGTTGCTTTAGAGAGAACCACCTTCATCCTACACCTCTCACGGATTGATACACCTTAGTGCATCCACTTGAAAATTTGTTGTAGCTTAATGTGTAAAAAATTCAAGATTTTATCACGTTCTGACATTTTTTAAGAATTCAGACAATGATAGAGAACTTTCTATTTTCAAAACAGGAACATATAGACTTGCAAAATTAGCATGGTAAAGGCTATCCTTGGCATTTTTATTGAAATGAAAGATGGAAAACATAATTCTAAATAGCATCAAGCAAATACAAATAAAATAAATGACGCTCCAAGCAAAATACATATCATGTGACGAATAAAAATATAGCTCCAAGTGAGGTTACCGATAATGTTGGAGACGAAAGAGGGGATGCCTTCTGGGGCATCCCCAAGCTTAGTTGCTTGGACCTTCCCTTAATATTAACTTGGGGGTGCCTTGCGCATCCCCAAGCTTAGGGTGTTGTCACTCCTTATTCTCCTCATATTGATATCTCACCCAAAACATGAAAACTTCAATCACACAAAACTTAACGGAACTTCTTGAGATAGGTTAGTATAATAAAGACAAATCATTCACTTTTTTACTACCAAGACAAGATTAATAATTGTTCTTACACAATGTCTACTGTACCTAATCATTTCCACAATTTATAGTGAGCAATATAAGCCGTAGAAACTAGGAAACATGCAAATTATGCATTGAAAACAGAATCCGTAAAAAATAGAACAGTCTGTAATGATCCAGATAATGACCATACTACTGTAAGTTCAAAAATCCTGAAAAATTAGGACGACATAGACAATTTTTATATCAATCATCTGAAAGAAAATTCTGAATTTTATCATGTACCAGTGAATTTAAACAATTCCGTTACTGGAAGCAAAAGTTTCTATTTTTGCACATAATCAAGTCAACTATCATCCACACTATCCGAAAGGCTTTACTTGGTACTTTATTGAAAATATCTATAAAACATGATTACTACAATATCTTAATCATGTGAACACACAATAACAGCAGGTATAAGTGTTGGGTTGTCTCCCAATAAGCGCTTTTCTTTAATGCCTTTTTAGCTAGGTGATACGTCCATTTTGCATCATGCTTTTATATCGATATTTATCGCATTATGCACTGTTATTTCACTTTATGTCACAATACTTATGGCTATTCTCTCTTATTTTACAAGGTTTACATAAGGAGGGAGAATGCCGGCAGCTGGAATTCTGGTCTGGAAAAGGAGCAAATATTAAAGACCTATTCTGCGCAACTGCATAAGTCTTGAAACTCCACGGAACATCTCAAAAGAAATAAAGAAAAATCTAGGCCAAAGATGAAGCCCAGGGGCCCCACACCCTGCTCACGAGGGTGGGCCCCCCTAGGGCGCGCCCCCTACCTCGTGGGCCCCCTGGTGGCTCTCCGACCCCATCTTCTCCTATATGAGGTTTTTCGATGAGAAAAAAATAGGAAGGAACTTTTCGGGACGAGACTCCGCCGCCACGAGGCGGAACCTTGGGGGATCCAATCTGGAGCTCCGGCAGAGCTGTTCTGCCGGGGATACTTCCCTCCGGGAGGGGGAAATCATCACCATCGTCATCACCAACGCTCCTCTCATCGGGAGAGGGTAATCTCCATCAACATCTTCACCTGCACCATCTCATCTCCAAACCCTAGTTCATCTCTTGTATCCAATTCTTGTCTCAAAGTCCGGGATTGGTGCTAGTAGGTTGCTAGTAGTGTTGATTACTCCTTGTAGTTGATGCTAGTTGGTTTAACTGGTGGAAGATCATATGTTCAGATCCTATATGCATATTATTACCCCTATGATTATGAACATGAATATGCTTTGTGAGTAATTATGTTCGTTCCTGAGGACAAGGGAGAAGTCTTGCTATGAGTAGTCATGTGAATTTGGTATTCGTTTGATATTTTGATAAGATGTATGTTGTCTAGCCTCTAGTGGTGTTATGTGAACGTCGACTACATAACACTTCACCATTATTTGGGCCTAGAGGAAGGCATTGGGAAGTAATAAGTAGATGATGGGTTGCTAGAGTGACAGAAGATTAAACCCTAGTTTATGCGTTGCTTCGTAAGGGGCTGATTTGGATCCATATGTTTCAAGCTATGGTTAGGTTTACCTTAATACTTTTGTTGTAGTTGCGGATGCTTGCAATAGAGGTTAATCATAAGTGGGATGTTTGTTCAAGTAAGAACAACACCCAAGCACCGGTCCACCCACATATCAAATTATCAAAGTATCGAACGTGAATCATATGAACGTGATGAAAACTAGCTTGACGAAATTCCCATGTGTCCTTGGGAGCGCTTTTCCTATTATAAGAGTTTGTTCCGGCTTGTCCTTTGCTACAAAAGGATTGGGCCACCTTGCTGCACTTTATTTACTTTTGTTACTTGTTGCCGTTACAATTTATCCTATCACAAAACTATCTGTTACCACTTATTTCAGTACTTGCAGAGAATACCTTGCTGAAAACTGCTTATCATTTCCTTCTGCTCTTCGTTGGGTTCGACACTCTTCCAAACCCACTTTCATCAATATAATCATCATAAATAGGAGGCATGCTACCATCATAATAAATTTTCTCATCAAAACTTGGGGGACTTAAAATATCATATTCATCAAATATAGCATCCCCAAGCTTATGGCTTTGCATATCATTAGCACCATGGATATTCAAAGAATTCATACTAGCAATATTGAAATCATGCTCATCATTCAAAGAATTTATGCCAAACATTTTGCTGAATTCTTCTTTGTAACATCTCAATTTTCAATTTGGATGTTAATCACTAGGTCATCATATGCATCCATATTTTGAGCATTTTGAATTTGGTTTATTTGGACACTTTGATCCAAGAGACCTTAAGCAACTCAAGGACCATGTGAGAGAGTTGGAGGTTTTCATAAAATTTCATTTTTGAATTTTCAAAAATTGGTTAATTGGGTCAAGGTGATTTTTATTTGAAATTATTTTTCCAATTATTTCAAAAATAAATAAAATAATGAGAAAAGATAATATGACTTCTTCAAAACAGAGGAAATAATGGAAATTTAATTTTGAATAAAAATATATTTTTATTTAAATTTTATTTGAGATTTTATTTGGTTAAACTAGGGAAAATTGCATTTTTAAAAATTGCATTTTTGCCTAGAAAAATGTTCACATTGTCCTAAATATTAGAAGAGGACCGTGAAAATTAATTTTGGGATTTTAGGATTTTTATTTCTTTTTTATTTTGGATTTTTCCTCTGTGGTGAAATTATTAAAATAAAACTCTTCGGACCGACTAGGCCGAAGCCCAGCCGGCCCAGGCCATCGCCACCGCCTTCCCCGAGCCGTCGGAGACCGACTCCCGCATGGGAGCACCGCCGCCGAAGTCCGGCCGGACCCCGCCTCACGCCCCCTCCACCAAGCCGACATCGCCCCCTTTAAATAGAGATGTCGCCGCCCCCTCTCCTCCTCAAGCCACCCCGCCGCCCAAGTCGCCCAAGCCACCACCGCCGCTTGCGCCGCCGCCGTAGCCACCGCCTCGCGCCGCCCGCTGCCGCGCGGCCTTGCCTCGCCTCGCTGGAGCACCGCCGTCGCCGCCGCCGATCTTTTTCCCTCGAACCGGTATAAAACCGTAAACACCCGCCCCGGTTTTTTTCGGTTTTGCGTATTAGATCGGTTTATTTATTTATTTTTAGGTTATGTTATTTAGTGAATGTTCACTCGATTAGTTCTGTTAACGAACGAATTAGTTTGTTAGTTTCTGTTAGCGAACGTTTGTTCGTTAGATTTTTTAGTTTAATTTTCAGCCAGGGACCCATCTGTAATTATTTTTCATCGCAGATTAGTCCCTGATCTTTAAACCCTCACTACTTTTTGCTCGTTTATCCAAATCCAGTGAAACCAATGCCAAAATCTTCGTCTTGTTCCCCTCTATCCAGATAAACAACTTGAACATGATTTTGGAAATTTAAAAATTGGTTTCAAGCAGATTTGAATTTGAACTTCTTTTGATAGTAGTTGGAGTTTAGTAACTCCGATTCAAGTGATTCTTTTTGCAAATCGAAGCTCTTCACTTGAACTTTCTGTTTGTATCTTTTCTTTTGGTTTTGCCTTTGCATCTTATGCTTGGGTGCTTGTCTATGCTATTGTTTGTTCACGATAGAGTTTCCGGAGTGCGAGGCTTGCTACTACGAATCTCTAGGGTTTTTCGATCGTCAGCAAGGCAAGTAACACTTTGCTCATATCCCTGTATTACCCAATTTTTATGCATTAGTTTAAACCCTCAAACATTGCATGAATAGTTTTTCATAATATGTGTGTGTGGGAAGTAGTTGATGACGTAGGAACCTATTGTCTTATATCAAACCCCGGGTATTATTGTGTTATGCTTACACTACTTTGCTATGCTCGTGGACGTGGATTGGTTTGTGAGATTCATGAAAGATGTGAGAGTTATCAATAATTAAGGGTTAAAATTAAGGTGGCTACTTTAACATACATCTGGGTGGATTGGTTGTCGGCACCTGGGGAATCCAGTGTTGTCCTAGGAGATCCCGGGGTATCTGTGAGATCATCCTATCGAATGCCAGCCAGGCTCAAAGGGATCATAAGATTATTCATGCTAGAAACTTCCATGTGCAGCCACAAGCCATTATGGGCTCTGGCATAGTTGAGTAAGTTGTGGGAATCCTTTCCATGATGGGCTAGCAGATGTAGGGAATTGTAGGTGTACCGGCCTATCTATCGGTTAAGGGGACCTCTTCGGAAAGAGTGTGTCTCGGTCATCCGTTTCTCAAACATCTTGCAGTGCGAGAAATACAACGAAGGAGATCGAGTCTTGTGGGGAAAAGTGCGCAAACCTCTGCAGAGTGTAAAAACTAATCATGGTTAGCCGTGTTCCTGGTTATGGACATCTTGAGTATCTGGTACTTGAATTATTATGTTGATATCATCACTTTACTTAATGAATTTGTTGGGTTATTAATTTTAATTTGGGATTGAGTTGGGGGTATCTTCTCAATAATGTCATCAAACTTTGTAGTTAAATAAAATATATTAATTTCTTGCAGGGAAAAATTATCTTTGTGCAAATGATAACCGTAGAGCCTCCACCAGCCATATATGCATGTAGTGTTAGCTGTTATTTCTTCATTGCTCTATGGTGTTATCTTGCCAGCATATTCCATGTGCTGACCTACACAGCTGCAACATATGATGTTGCAGAGTTTTCAGACGAAGAGTAAGGTGCGCTAGGTCGTTGTCATGCACTCAGTTTTGCCATGGAGTTGGATGGACTCATTTATCTTTGAAGCTTCCGTAGTTATCTTATTTTAGATGGCCTTCAGCCATATTATTGTAATAAGTACTCTTTTTGAGACACTCGATGTAATAAGTGTGTGATTGAACTCTGCAATAAATCCTCAAGTAATGTGTGTGTCAGTAATACCAATCCAAGGATGACACTTAGGCACAGAGACTACGGTCCATTGGGATCGGGTCGCTACATTCTTCTATCAATTGAGCACAATTTTCCTTTCCATCATTTTCAAGAAAGACATGATAAAGATGAATAATATGAGGCCACCTCAATTGCATTTTTTAGTTTTCTTTTATAAGACAAACTAGTGATAAACAAGAAACTAAAAGATTCAATTGCAAGATCTAAAGATATACCTTCAAGCACTCACCTCCTCGGCAACGGCGCCAGAAAAGAGCTTGATGTCTACTACACAACTTGTTCTTGTAGACTCGTGTTGGGCCTCCAAGAGCAGAGTTTTGTAGGACAGTAGCAAATTCAAGTGGATGACCTACGGTTTATCAATCCGTGGGAGGCGTAGGATGAAGATGGTCTCTCTCAAACAACCCTACAACCAAATAATAAAAGGTCTCCTGTGTCCCCAACGCACCAAATACAATGGTAAATTGTATATGTGCACTAGTTCGGCGAAGAGATGGTGATACAAGTGTAGTAATGATAGTAGATATTGATTTTTGTAATAGGAAGTTAGGAACAATAAAAAACAGCAAGGTAGCCAGTAACAAAAGTGAGCACAAACGGTATTGCAATGCTTGAAAATGAGGCCTAGGGTCTGTACTTCCGCTAGTGCAATCTCTCAACAGTGCTAATATAATTTGATCATATAACCATCCCTGAATGTGTGATGAAGAATCACTCCAAAGTTCCTATCTAGCAGAGAACATAAGAAGAAATTGTTTGTAGGGTATTGATACGTCTCCAACGTATCTATAATTTTTGATTGTTCCATGTTGTTTTATTATCATTCTTGGATGTTCTACAATCATTTCATAGCAACTTTATATCTTTTTTGGGACTAACCTATTGACATAGTGCCAGTGCCGGTTGCTGTTTTTTTGCTTGTTTTTTACTTCGCAGAAAATCAATGCCAAATGGAGTCCAAACGTAGCGAAACTTTTTGGAGAATTTTTTGGACCAGAAGACACAAGATGGGCCAAGGAAGTGCTAGAGGGGGGACCCCGAGGGGGCACAACCCACCTCGGCTGCTTCCTGCATGATGTTGCTTGAAGCTACGTCAGTATTTCCCCAAAGAGGAAGGGATGATGTAGCACAACGGCGGTAGGTATTTCCCTCAGATATGAAACCAAGGTTATCAAACCAGTAGGAGAACCAAGCAACACAACATAAACAACACCTGCACACAAATAACAACTTCTCGCAACCCGACGTGTTAAAGGGGTTGTCAATCCCTTCCGAGGTACGGCGCCTCAAGATAGGCAAACAGACGTGAGGTAAATTTGTAGTAGATTGATAGATCGAACGCCAAATAAATAAATAAATAAGAATAAATTGCAGCAAGGTATTTTTGGGTTTTTGGATTAATATATCTAAAAATAAAAGCAAGACAAAAGTAGATTGTGAAGGAAAATATATGAGAAAGAAGACCCGGGGGCCGTATGTTTCACTAGTGGCTTCTCTCAAGAAAAATAGCAAACGGTGGGTGAACAAATTACTATTGGGCAATTGATAGAATTTCAAATACTCAAGACGATATCCAGGCAATGATCATTATATAGGCATCACGTCCAAGATTAGTAGACCGAGTCCTGCCTGCATCTACTACTATTACTCCACACATGAACCGCTGTCCAACATGCATCTAGTGTATTAAGTTCATGAAGAAACATAGTAATGCAATAATAATAATCACATGATGTAGACAAGATCTATCTATGAAGAGACAGACCCCATCATTTTATCCTTAGTAGCAACGATATATACGTGTTGTTTCCCTTTCTGTCACTAGGATCAAGCACCGTAAGATCGAACCCACTACAAAGCACCTCTTCCCATGGCAAGATAAATAGATCAAGTTGGCCAAACAAAACCCAAATACCGGAGAAGAAATACAAGGATATAAGAAATCATGCATAAAAGAGATCAAAGAAACTCAAATACTTTCATGGATATAAAAGGATAGATCTGATCATAAACTCAAAGTTCATCGGATCCCAACAAACACACCGCAAAAGAGTTACATCATATGGATCTCCAAGAGACCATTGTATTGAGAATCAAGAGAGAGAGAGAGAGAGAGAGAGAGAGAGAGAGAGGAAGCCATCTAGATACTAACTACGGACCCGAAGGTCTACAAAGAACTACTCACGCATCATCAAAGAGGCACCAATGGAGGTGGTCAACCCCATCCGAGATGGTGTCTAGATCAGATCTGGTGGTTCTGGACTCTGTGGCGGCTGGATGAATATTTCATCGACTCCCCTATGGTTTTTGGAATATTGGGGTATTTATAGAGCAAAGAGGCGGTCCGGGGGGGGCCTGAGGTGGGCACAACCCACCAGGGCGTTCCTGGGCCTCCTGGCACACCCTGGTGGGTTGTGCCCCCCTCGGGGCACCCCCTAAGGGCAGCCAGGGCCCGTTGTGTTCCTCCTGGCCCATAAAAATTCTCCGTAAAGTTTCGGGGCATTTGGACTCCGTTTGATATTGATTTTCTGTGATGTAAAAAACATGGAAAAACAGCAACTGGCACTCGGCACTATGTCAATAGGTTAGTACCAAAAATGATATAAAATGACTATAAAATGATTATAAAACATCCAAGATTGATAATATAACAGCATGGAACAATCAAAAATTATAGATACATTGGAGACGTATCACCGCACCGCCTCCTCACTCTATAAATACCCCAAAAATTGAAAAACCCTAGGGGAGCAGAAGAAACACAATTCCAGCCACCGCAAGTTCCAGAAACCACAAATCCAATCTAGACACCATCACGGAGGGGTTCATCATCCTCATTGGTGCCTCTCCGAT
The DNA here is from genome assembly GCF_018294505.1 of Triticum aestivum. NCBI lineage: Eukaryota > Viridiplantae > Streptophyta > Magnoliopsida > Poales > Poaceae > Triticum > Triticum aestivum. Next base: position 553,872,916 of record NC_057812.1, on the reverse strand, counting down.
GATGCATGAGTAGTTCATTCTAGACCTACGGGTCCGTAGGCAGTAGCTAGATGGCTTCCTCTCTCTCTCTCTCTCTCTCTTGATTCTCAAAACAATGGTCTCTTGGAGATCTATTTGATGTAACTCTTTTTGTGGTGTGTTTGTTGGGATCATATGAACATCAAGTTTATGATCAGATCTATTTTGTCCATGAAAGTTATTGGTGTTTTGATCTCTTATATGTATGATTGCTTATAGTCTCGTATTTCTTCTTCGGGTCTTTGGTTTAGTTAGGCCAAATAGATCGATTTTTCTTGCCATGGCAAGAGGTGCTTTGTGATGGGTTCGATCTTACGATACTCAATCCTAGTGACAGAAGGGGACATGACACGTATGTATCGTTGCTATTAAGGATAACAAGATGGGGTCTATTCCTACATGAATAGATCTTGTCTGCATCATGTCATCATTCTTATTGTATTACTCCGTTTCTCCATGAACTTAATACACTAGATCCATGTTGGATAGCGGTTGATGTGTGGAGTAATAGTAGTAGATGCAGGCAGGAGTCGGTCTACTAATCTTGGACGTGATGCCTATATAATGATCATTGCCTGAATATCGTCATAATTATTTGAAGTTCTATCAATTGCCCAACAGTAATTTGTTTACCCGCCGTATGCTATTTTTCTCGAGAGAAGCCACTAGTGAAATATATGTTCCCCGGGTCTCTTCTTTATCATATTTGCCTTTGAGATATATTTTTATTTGCTTTTATTTTCAGATCTAATAATCCAAAACCCCCAAAATACCTTGCTGCATTTTATTTATTTATTTTATTTCACGTTTCTGCAAGATCTATTTATCAATCTACTACAAATTTATCTATCTTTTTACCCGGGAGGGATTGACAACCCCTCTTTCACGTCAGATTGCAAGTAGTTGTTCTTTGTGTGCAGGTACCATTTACATAATGTTGTGTGGTTCTCCTACTGGTTCAATAACCTTGGTCTCATCACTGAGGGAAATACCTACCGTAGCCATGATGCATCATCCCTTCCTCTTTGGGGAAATACCGACGTAGTTCAAGCCGCATCAAAAGGAATTTCTGGCACCGTTGCTGGGGAGACATCATCAACATCTACCAGGTTCCTAATCACAAATCTCATCTCCTTCCAATTTACATTATTTTTCATTTTCCTCTCCCCCACTTCACAAAAATTTCCCATTTTATTTGCCCTCTTTTTCGTTCGCCTTTTTCTTGTTAGATCTCTTTTTTGCTTGTGTCGCCATGTGCCTTCTATTTGCTTGCATCTTCGCTTGCTAAAAATCTATTGATATGGATCCTCACCCACTGGCTAATCTTTTCAAAAGATCCAATTATGATGAACCAATTGATAGTGAATTGAGTTCACTAGATTATCTTTATGAAGTTTTGCTTGAGATTCATGAATCTGGAAATTGTGATGAAGTGTTAAACGAAGAAATTTATAAATTGATTCATGATATATAGCTCCTTGAATGAAAAACATGATTGCAATGATATTATTATAAATTCCATTATTGTCAATAGTGTTGGTGATATGCAAAACCCCAAGATTAGGGATGCTTGTTTTGTTATGTCCACTACTTATCGCAATTATCATGATCAGGGTGATAATGATTCTTATGATCTTGAAAACTTATTTAAACCTCATGATGAATATGCTTGCGATAATATTAAAAGTGGGTTTGGAAGAGTGTCAACTTTAGCTCAAAATAATCCCACTTATTTGGAGAGTGTTCAATCTTATGAATTTTTTTTGATAAAAATGGGCTTGGAGAGGTCATGACTTTATTTGATGATAATCCCACTATTTTGGAAGAGTGTCAACTTTGCATGCATATGGATCATGAAGAGAAAATTTTATATGATAGCTATATTTTTAAATTTGAATATGATCCCACATGTAATTTTTATGAGAGAGGGAAATATGGCTGGAAAAAATTTCATGTTACTAAATTACCTCTCTTCATGTTGAGATTGTCAGTGTTTTATTCTTCTTCCTTGCATATGCTCGTTTTTCCTTGCCGTGATAATTTATTCACATATAAAATGCCTATGCATAGGAAGTATGTTAGACTTAAATGTGTTTTTCACATGATTTATGATGCTCTCTTCGTGCTTCGATTCTTGTCTTTTATGTGAGCATCATCAAAATTATTAATGCCTAGCTAGGGGCATAAAACGATAGCGCTTGTTGGGAGGCAACCCAATGAATAACATTTATTTTTGCCTTTTCCTTTTTGTTCTTGAGTGTTTGCACAATTATTCTACTGTTATGATTGTGTTTTTTATGTTTTAATTAGTGTTTGAGCCAAGCAAAGCCTTTGGGATCATGTTGGGTGATAGTTGATTTGGTCTTGTTGAAAAACAAAAACTTTTGCGCCCAGCAAAACAATTTTTATTTTTCAAAGAAGCATGATAAAATCCTGATTTTAAGATTGATATACATACGGCCCATGTTGTCCTAATGTTTCAGAATTTTTGGAGTCACAGAAGTATTCGAAGTTTTCAGATTGCTACAAACTATTTTGTTTTTGACAGATTTTGTTTTCTTTGCGTTGTGTTCTTATTTTGATGAATCTATGGTTTGTATTGGAGGGTATAAGCTATAGTAAAGTTGTAATATAATAGATATAATGAAAAATAAAATATGAATGGGTTTGCAACAATACTTAGAGTAGTAATTTGCTTTGTTATACTAACGGATCTCACAAAGGTTTTGTTGAGTTTTGTGTGATTGAAGTTTTCAAGTTTTGGGCGAGAACACGATGGATGAAGGAATAAGGAGTAAGAAGAGCCTATGCTTGGGGATGCCCATGGCACCCCAAGTTGTTATCCAAAGAGGAACAAGCAACTAAGCTTGGGAATGCCCCCGAGTGGCATCCCCTCTTTCTTCTAACGACCATCGATATTTTACTTGGAGCTATATTTTTATTTGTCACATATCATGAGTTTTGCTTGGAGCATCTTGTATTATATGAGTCTTTTCTTGTTTTTATTTTTATTTTGTGTCATCTATCCTTGCTGGACACACCTATTTGAGAAAGCCAAAAATTATGCTATGATTTGTTAGAATTTCTCGAAGTTCTTCACTTAAATTTTTTGATCTATGGAATTGCTCTAGTGCTTCACTTATATCTTTTTGAGCACAATGTGCTTTAGTATTTTTGAAGAAATTCTCTCATGCTTCACTTAGATTTATTTGAGAGTTAGTAATTTTTTTAAGAAATTCCCTCATGCTTCACTTATATTTTTGGACAGAAGAAATTGTTTATGCTCATGTTCTTCACTTAGATTTGTTTGAGCTATCAAAAGCAACATATGAAATTACTCCCAAAGTGATAGATATTCAAGAGGGATATAATAAAAACTTTCATGAAGATCATTGGACAAAATAAACATGATTCTTTGTAATAGTTTTGCGGTATGATGATATAATATGTGAGTCATGTTGATGAGTAATTATGGTTTAGTAAGAATATTGGTGTTAAGGTTGGTGTTTCCCTATGCAAGCACAAAATTCAATAGTTATGCAATGAAATTACATCCTACTTGTGGTGCATTATTCGGTGTTAGTTATGCGTAATGCTCACTTATGAGATTTTTCATTTCTTGGTTGGATGCTTCTCAATCTTTTGCTAGCCTTCACTTGTACTAAGTATGATCACTACTTGTGCTCCAAAATCCTTAAACCTAGTTATTGCCATATGAATGCACTATACCAACCTATATGCGGTGTTTCCGTGCCATTCTAAGCAAATCCATATGTTCCATCTCTAATTTTCAAAATAATTTCCTTTTTGTGTGCTCGTATCGCTCATGAAACGGTAGGGGGTGGATGATATTTTTCAATGCTAGATGTGTTATTCTCAAGATGAGTGTTTATTCACTTGTCATTGCACGAGAGTACGGCAAAGGTATTAGGGATGCCCAGTCCCGAAATGAAAAATGAATTTACTCTATGTTGTCAAATAATAAATTCCTCAGAAAGTGTTGGTATGGACGGTACCCATGGATTCGGTTAGCCGTGGAATGTGAAAGTATGGTGGAAAAAGGAATAAACTTTATTTTCTGTTTGGGAACCGCCTATGATATATCTAGCATGGAAAGTATTGGGAACTACTCGATCGTTTTTGTTGACAAGAAAAGCATGCCACCCAAAATATTTTATCTCTATCTTCTCCGCTTTCAGCTCGGGCACCTCTACAAATCCCTACTTCCCTGTGCGAAGGGCCTTTCGATTTAATTTATGCAGTTTTTTATTTGATTCTCCATCTTCTCTTATAAAGAACCAACTAAGGGGCACTATGCGTACTTGAACATTGGGTGTAGCTAATATGCGAGTTTGTTTCATGAATGGATCAATGATTGAGAATAATGGGCTAGGGATAACTTGCTTTAGTGTTGATATTTTGAAAGACATGGTTGCTTGTTGATATGCTTGAGTATTGAAATATTCGTGTCAAAACTATACTATTGCTTTGAACCATATAAAAGTCCAAATGTCCATGCTACAAAAGAAAATAATATGTGATGAACATGCCAGGGAGCATACCACATCAAAAATTATGTTTTTATCATTTACCTACTCGAGGATGAGCAGGAATTAAGCTTGGGGATTCTAATACGTATCCAACGTATCTATAATTTTTTTATTGTTCCGTGTTGTTATATTATCATTCTTGGATGTTTTACAATCATTTTATAGCAACTTTATATCATTTTTGGGACTCACCTATTGACATAGTGCCCAGTGCCAGTTGTCGTTTTTTGCTTGTTTTTTTACTTCACAGAAAATCAATACCAAACGGAGTCCAAACACAGTGAAACTTTTTGGAGAAATTTTTTGGACCAGAAGACACAAGATGGGCCAAGGAAGTACCATAGGGGTGGGTTGTGCCCACCTCGGCCACCTCCCACACCGCCTCTTTGCTCTATAAATACCCGAAAGTCCAAAAACCCTAGGGGAGCGGACGAAACACAATTCCAGCCACCGCAAGTTCTAGAAACCATAGATCCAATCTAGACACCATCATGGAGGGGTTCATCATCCTCATTGGTGCCTCTTCGATGATGCGTGAGTAGTTCATTGTAGACCTATGGGTTCGTAGGCAGTAGCTAGATGGCTTCCTCTCTCTCTTTTGATTCTCAATACAATGGTCCCTTGGAGATCTATTTAATATAACTCTTTTTGTGATGTGTTTGATGGGATCCGATGAACTTCGAGTTTATGATCAAATCTATTTTATCCATGAAAGTTATTTGAGTTTTGATATATGCATGATTGCTTATAGCCTCGTATTTCTTTAAATCTTTGGTTTAGTTAGGCCAACTATCGATTTTTCTTGCGATGGGAAGAGGTGCTTTGTGATGGGTTCGATCTCACGGTGCTCAATCCCAGTGAAAGAAGGGGACATGACACGTATGTATCATTGCTACTAAGGATAACAAGATGGGGTCTATTCCTACATGAATAGATCTTGTCCACATCATGTCATCGTTCTTATTACATTACTCCATTTCTCCCTAAACATAATACACTAGATGCATGCAGGATAGTGGTCGATGTGTCGAGTAATATTAGTAGATGTAGGCAGGAGTCGGTCTACTAATCTTGGATGTGATGCCTATATAATTATCGTTGCCTGGATATCATCATAATTATTTGAAGTTCTATCAATTGCCCAACAGTAATTTGTTTACCTGTTGTATGCTATTTTTCTTGAGAGAAGCCACTAGTGAAATCTACGGCCCCGGGGTCTCTTCTTTATCATATTTTCCTTTGAGATCTATTTTTTATTTGCTTTTATTTTCAGATCTATTAATCCAGAAACCGCAAAATACCTTGCTGCAATTTTTTGTTATTTATTTTCTTTCGTGTTTCCGTGAGATCTTTTATCCAATCTACTACAAATTTATCTAACTCTTAACCCAGGAGGGGTTGACAACCCCTCTTTCACGTCAGGTTGCAAGTATTTGTTCTTTGTGTGCGGGTACCGTTTACATAGTGTTGCTTGGTTCTCCTACTGGTTCAATAACTTTGGTCTCATCACTGAGGGAAATACCTACCGTAGTTGTGCTGCATCATCCCTTCCTCTTTGGCGAAATACCAACGTAGTTCAAGCCGCATCAGGTATGAAACCACCTCAAAGTTATCCTTTCCGATCAATCTATTTAAGAGTTAATACTAAAATAACACCAAGTTATCCTTTTTGGTCGGTCTATCTAAGAGTTCGTGAAACTTTGGATCAAGTTACTACTGGACCTGTAAGTCGAACAGAGCACGTTCTGCACCAGAGTGGTACGGTAATTCTGTCCTGGAAGTCACGTTATTTGACCATGGTGAACCAATGAACTATGAAGAAGCTATGACGAGCCAAGATTCCGATAAATGGCTTGAGGCCATGAAATATGATCATATAGGATCCATGTATGAGAAACTTTGGTGGACTTGCCCGATGATCGGCAAACCATTGAGAATAAATGGAACTTTAAGAAGAAGACAAACGCTGATGGTAATGTCACTATCTACAAAGCTCGACTTGTGGCAAAAGATTTTCAACAAGTTCAAGGGGTTGACTACGATGAGACTTTCTCACCCGTAGTGATGCTTAAGTCAGTCCGAATCACGTTAGCAATTGTCGCATTTTATAATTATGAAGTCTGGGAAATGGACATAAAAAATGCATTCCTTTATAAAAGAAGAGTTGGATGCTTGAGTCTTCCTTAGATATTGTATATGATGCCTTCCGGGGCATCCCCAAGTGTGGATGCTTGAGCCTTCCTTAGATATTGCCTTGGGGTGCTTTGGGCATCCCCAAGCTTAGGGTCTTTCCGCTCCTTGTCCTCCTCATATCGATATCTCACCCAAAACTGAAAAGTTCATCCACAGAAAACTTAATGGAACTCATGAGATGGGTTAGTATAATAAAATAAATCCTCCACCACCCATCTACTATCACGACAAGATTCATAATTATTCCCAAATGATGTCTAGTGTATTCTATCATTTCCACAATTTATATAACCAAATATAGGCCATGGAAACTTTAAGACAAGCAAACTAAGAAAACATAACAGAATCTGTCAAACATAGAATAGTCTGTAAAGGACGAATTATTATCCACACTTGTGTAGCTCAAAAATATCTGAAAAATTATGAAATGTTTTTTGTAATTTAGCACTATGTAATTTTTTAGCATTGATCGTGTTTTAGTTCAGAAAAATAATTCAGACATCGAATGAAGAAGTTTTTATTTTTGCACAGAACCGAATAAACAAGAATTTACATCATCCTAAAGGTTTAATTTGGCACTTCATTAAAACAAGAGATACAAAACATGATTACTACATTAGAACTAATCATGTAATAGCACAAAAACAGAAAATCTAAATATTGGGCTCCCTCCAATTAAGTGTTTTTCTTTAATTTTTTAGCTAGGCATTGGTATTTTATATGATGCTCACATAAAAGTAAGAATTGAAATATAAAAAGAGCATAATGAATCATATAGAAAACACACTTAAGACTAACCCACTGATAACCCACAAGTATAGGGGATCGCAACAGTTTTCGAGGGTAGAGTATTCAAGCCAAATTTATTGATTCGACACAAGTGGAGACAAAGAATATTCTCAAGTATTAGCAGTTGAGTTGTCAATTCAACCACACCTGGAAACTTAATATTTGCAGCAAAGTGTTTAGTAGCAAAGTAATATGATAGTAGTGGTAACTGCTAGAGATTTTCTTGCTTGCAAAGATAGGAGTGATCTTAAGAAATTATTAGCTAAGTTGAAACAAAAACTTATGCTACTTCACGTATCTTTGTTACTGATAAGGATTACGATTTATCTGTTGATCCTGCGAAAATTACTTTAGTTGAATCCGATCCTTTCTATGGCTATGAATCTGAAACTGTTGTGGCACATCTTACTAAATTAAATGATATAGCCACCCTGTTCACTAATGATGAGAAAACTCGCTACTATTATATCCTTGAGATATTTTCGTTCTCATTAAAGGGTGATGCTAAGATATGGTTTAATTCTCTTGATAATGGTTGTGTGTGTAGTCCCCAGGATATGATTTATTACTTCTCTGCTAAATATTTCCCTGCTCATAAGAAACAAGCTGCTTTAAGGCAAATATATAATTTTGTGAAAATTGAAGAAGAGATTATCCCACAAGCTTGGGGGAGGTTTCTCCAATTACTTAATGCTTTGCCTGATCATCCTCTTAAGAAAAATGAAATACTTGATATCTTTTATAATAGACTAACCGATGCTTCCAGAGACCACCTGGATAGTTGTGTTGGTTGTGTTTTCAGGGAAAGAACACCAGATGAAGATGAAATTCTATTGAATAACATGTTGACCAATGAAAATAATTGGACACTTCCTGATCCAATCCCTGATCCAACTCCCTAGCCGACTCCGAAGAAAAGGGGTATTCTATTTCTTAGTCCTGAAGATATGCAAGAGGCAAAGAAATCTATGAAAGAAAAAGGTATTAAAGCTGAAGATGTTAAGAATTTACCTCCTATTGAAGAAATACATGGTCTTAATTTACCGCCTGTTCAAGAAATACATGGTCCTGATAACCCGACACAGGTAGTAAAGGTAAATTCTCTCTACAAATATGATAAAGCTGAAATCCCATTTACTAAGTTTGCTAGCCCATGCTTGGATGAGTTTGATGACTTTATGGTCAAATAAGAAAACTTCAATGGTTATTTTGGTAGGGAATTAAAACGCAATGCTGATATGCTTGAACACTTAGGTGATTATATGGCTAATATTAAAGGTGAACTTAGAATTATTAGTAAACATTCTTCTATGGTTACCACTCAAGTAGAACAAGTACTTAAATGTAACTTCCCAAAATTCTAAATTTTTGGAATGTTATAATAAATAGATAGATTGATTGATTGTTTGATTGTTGTGTGATTGATTGAGTGAAATTCGGAACTTTTGAAAGTTAAATGAGAGGGAATAAAAGGACTTTCCCAAACTTTCATATTTTTTATGCTCTCTGTGAATTCAAATTCTTTTCACCACAAAACCCTGGAGAGAAGATGACATGACTTTTTCCATTTATTTAAATGACAAGGGGTGTTGAAAATATTTGAATTTCATTTGAGAACATTTCCAATTCTGAAACTTTATGCAACTCAATGATTTTCACGAGAGAAGATAAAATGACTTCTTCAAATTATATGAAATATGAGTTGGGAGTTTCAAAGAAACTCAAATTCAAAATCCATTTGAAATTATTTTTCAATTTGGGTTATTTGAGTTTTATTCAAATTATTTTTCCCCAAAAACAAAATACATGGAAAATAGGGTAACATGATTCCCTACAATAGAAAATTGGAGAAAAATTAATTTGAAATCATTTCGGTATTTTTAAAATGATTTTATTGGATTTTATTAGACCAGTAGCACTCTTTCAATTATCTGAATTTGTGTGGATTTTATTTGGCATTATAAAAATGCCCATGTTGTAGAAAATCTTTTTCTGCAAATTTTGGTATATTATATGCCTATATAATATTTTAGTTATTATGTTATTTATTTTAGTTCAGTGAAAAAAAATATTAAAAAAAAACTTCCGCCGAACTGGGCCGGCCCAGCCAACCGGCCAGGCCACGGCCCAGCCCGACGCCCCCGCGCCCCCGACCTCCCGGGCGGGACTCCGC
>NC_057812.1:553855936-553863033 GCF_018294505.1 Triticum aestivum | reverse complement strand
GCCGTCGGCGAGATTCGCCGCCGCAACTACGCCCTGCCGCCTCTCCTCCCCGCATCCGCGTTGCGCCCCTCCGCCGCCTTGCCGCGCGCCCGCATCCGCGCCGCGCTGCTCTCTCGCCGGAGCCGCTTCACGTCGCTGCTGCCGCGCCGGAGCACGCCGACGCCACTGTCCCGCCTCGCCGGAGAAAAACCGATGCCGCCACCGGTTCATCTCACGCGACCGGTATAACCCGAGAAAACCCACCAGTTTTTTTATATATAGTTCAGTTTTTCTTTTAGTACGGTTTATTTCTTTTGGTTTTGTTAGATAGCGAGTGTTCACCCGTTTAGATCTGTAGCGAATGGTTTTCGTCCTTTAAGCGTTCTGTAGCGAACGTTCGTTCGTTAGCATTTCTCTTTTTCTTTTTATTTTAGATTTTCGGCCAGGGACCTATCTGTGATGATTTTTTTATAGATTAGCCCCTGTTCTTCAAACGATCATTACTTTTTACTCGTTAGTCCAAATCTAACGAAACCAACGCTTATGTCTTCAATACGAACTCCTCTATCCATTAATCCAACTCAAACATGTTTTTGAAAAGTTTAAAAATTGAATTAGAACAGATTTGAATTAAAACTTCGTTTGATAATAGCTTGAGTTTCGTAGCTCCATTTGAGTTGATTCTTTTTGCAAATCGAAGCTCTTGACCTAAACTTTCTGATAAGGCCAAATTCACATAATTTTGGTATTGTTATAAATTGTTTTATGTTGCAAGAGATATTTGCTTGGTTTTGAAGTTTTCTGAATCGTCTTCTCCGATCTTTCTGATCTTTTGAGTGATTGCTTACGAGTGGTTACTATTGCTTGCTTACGATAGATTGACCGGAGTGTGACGAGTAGAACTATCAAGAGTTATGAGTGCGAATCATCTTCATCAACATTGCAGGCAAGTTCACACTTTGATCATATCCCCTTTCATACCCAGTTTTTATGCATTAGTTTCACCCTCAAACATTGCATGAGTAGGATTGATAACATGTGGGTATTGGGAAGTAGTTTATGAGGTAGGAACCTATTGCCCTGCATTCAAACCTTGGGAGTTACTATTACGTTATGCTTATAGTGCCATGCTATGCTCGTAGACGTGGATTGGGTTTTGAGAGTATTCATGACAGATGTGAGATTTTTAATTAATGGTTTACTTAAGGTGGCAACTTAAACACACATCTGGGTGGATTGAGGTACCTCGGTATTCCAGGATTGCCTGTGTAGGCACCTGGGTAGACCAGGATTGCCTGTTTTTTTATGGACCGCCACCCAGGCTCAAATGGATCATGAGATTTTTCATACTAGAAACTTCCGTGTGCAGCCACAAGCTATTATGGGCTCTAGCATAGTTGATTAAGTCGTGCGAACTCTTACAGGGTAGACTAGCAGATGTAGGGGAAAGTAGGTGTAACGGTCTATCCATCGTAAGGTGCTAGCGCTTCTGAAAGACTATGTCTCGGTCATCCGTCTTCTCAAACACCATGTAGTGCGGGAAACCAAACGGAGGCGATCGAGTCTTGTGGGGAAAAGTGCGCAAACCTCTGCAGAGTGTATAAACTAATCATGATTAGCCGTGTCCCTGGTTATGGACATCTTGAATATCTAGTACTTGGATTATCATGTGAATCTCAACATGTTACTCTAAAATTTAATTTTGTTGGGTTTTGTTTAATGATGATGCTTAATTGGGATTGAGAATGCTGTCAACCATTCTCAATGTTTAACAACCACCATGATAGTTAAATAAAATGTATTCCTTTGTAGTAGGGAAAATTTGGCTTTTCGCAAAAACCTTATAACCATAGAGCTTTTCCACCAGCCATATATGCATGTAGTGATAGCCATTGTTCATCATTTCTCTCTATGGTGTGAATTTGCCAGTACATTCAATGTACTGACCCTTTGTGGCTGCAATGTCTCATGTTGCAGGATTATCTTACGACGAGTAAGTGATACGTTGGGGTTACGATTTCTACACTCAACTTTGCCGTTGGTGTTGATGGGAATCCACAACCTTGTTACTTCCGCTATTTGGATTGAGGTAATAGTATTTAGTTACTTATACATGTGATTTACCTCTGTTATAAATCCTTGAGTACTGTGTGTGTCAGCATACCAATCAAGGGATGACACTTAAGCACAGAGACTTGATCCATTCGGGTCGGGTCGCTACAAGATGGTATCAGAGCACATGTTGACTGTAGGACGTGACCCTAGAAACTGGCAAGCCCATAGCAAAGATTTTTCTCTACAACTTTCCCTTTCAAAAGATATTTTACATCTCTTCTCTTCTGAGCTTATTCAAAAATTCCCTTTAGTGAGACCATACCCCTTTCCCCTTTTGTCCACACGAAGATTCGACTGATGAGACCACTCCAAGAAGTACAAGATATCGGACAAATAAGACCACTTTGGAATGAATAGTATTTTTCGTGCATCTAAATAATGGAAACTACAACGGTTGAAGACCGAAGACTAGGAGATTTTAAAGGCTCTGAAGAATTCCCAGATTTTTATGACCTAGGAAGGCTACCCTTATGGAATTTGGCAGACCATGAAAATTGTCAATACCCGAGATCAAGGTGTATCGGAGAAAGACCGGAGCATGGAGAGTTAAAAACTCAAAGTTCTGTCAAGGAACACCCTAAGGTAGGAGATATCAACTATGGAGAGATAGCTCATGGAAATGACAAGAGCAGAAACACAATTATCCATGATGTCATCGCCATTGATACTATGGTCACCGAGCTGAGCTAAGCATGCATTTCTTCAGAATTGATTTGATGGAAGAAGGCCGATGGAGCACCTATCAGTAAGATGAAGTTTTAACCTTAGCCGGTGTATCACCAGGATCTGGAGTAGTACATCAAGAAGTTTAAGGTGGAGCTCCATGAAGCCGTATTAGACAAGGAAGCATTTCGTGAAGAACTCAGGACCCTAAAGATGAGAATAGCCAAGCTGGAGGAGCAAAACCTCGAGAAACCGGAGATTCGTCAGGAACTAGACCATGGTTCATGCCAAGGATGTTGAAACCTAGAAGTTTGAAATGCAACTACGGAATATTAAAGGATGTCACGAGAGATTTCACGTCAATAGAGATGATCTGGCAAAAGAACTTGAGAAGACAAGCATGATTGGAAGAAGCCATTAGAGGCATGAACAAGACTTGATGGGTTTGATGACTTTGAAGATTTATTGACCTTTAGAAGACCAAACCCATGTTATATACCTACGTTAGATGTGACATTTGTGAGCTGTCACTTGTTTGATGTTTTTCGACAACCACAATAAAATCTGTCTTTTCAAAACTTTTGTTTGTGTTGTGTGCATCCCTCTGCCTCTCTCTTATCTCACCCAAACCCATGGACCCAATAGAGGATGAATGAAGATGAGCTTGTATTTTCTGGACCGATGAGTCAGTTGGAGACGGACCGATGGATTCAGAACATGGAGGATCACATGAAGAATAACCATGTAGTCGGAAAGGATATGACCCAACATGCTCTTCAGTGCTTTGAAAGAGGTGCTGCCACTTGGTGGAGAATGTACCAAACCATCAATGGATGGCAAGGAGTAACCACTTGGAAAGAATTTAAGTTGACTTTGCCAAAGTCTCGGTTTGTGTCCCAGAAGTTGAAGCCTTATGGAAAGGATATGAAGAAACCTTGTGCATGCAAGATTTGTGGAGAAATAGAACACACTCATAAAGAACACAAGGATGAATGCCCTAATTGTGAAGGAAGTCACCCAGTTGAAGAATGCCCAATTAGGCAGATTACTTGTTTCTTGTGTGAAGGGACTACCCACTATCCTGCTCAGTGTCACATTTACCCCATGCTACAACGAACCATCCAGCAGAAGAAAGAAGTAATGAAAGGAGCCCTTATGGAAATTTTAGAAGAACCCGTGATGAAGGAAGAGATGGAGGACACAACTAAAGAAGACCCGAGTAAACCCTGCACTAAGTCTTGCTATTCATGTGGAGAAGAAGGACACATCTCCCAAAATTGTTTGAATGGGGATCTAGTAGAATTCCCGACAGAGGAAGTAGAATATGACCCACAAGAAATAGAATCCATGATTGGCATGAAAAGGTCCAGGAAGAGAAACCGATTGGAGCCCAGGAGGGACCTAAGTCATATCACTTGTTACAGGTGCAAGGAGTCAGGGAACTACCTCAGCAGTTGCCCAAAAAGGAAACCTCGAGACTTGTCAGAAGTAATATGTTTTCATTGTAATAGAGCAGGGCACTTTGCCAGAGAATGCCCCAAGGAGAAGGAAACTTGTGCTAGATAGTTGAGTTTGCAACAAAAGAAATGGAGTAGTAGAAGTGAGAACCTTTTCTTTTATATTGAGGTGTTGAGTTGAGACATGTAATGGAAAAGCGAGAGATTGTCATTTGAGAATGAATAAAGTTAGCATCATTGGTACTGATATGGATTTTATGAGTTGATACTCTATGAAGAAGGATTTTGACAATTTTTGAAGATATGAGAAATATGGTCTATGGAAGATTTGTGCATTTTAAGGGTGGTAGTACCCTGTAAGAACCCTTGACCCCTGGAAAAGATAAGGATACTCCACTGAGTGGATTTCGGACAAAATGAATACGAGTTTTATCTCGATATGTGTGATGCCCCAAGAGTATGTGGGATGAAGTGGAGACCGTTAGTTGTTTGGACCAAATATGATCAAGGAGTCAGAAGAGAATGTTAAGCTAATTCGAGAAGACTAAAGGTAGCTCAGTCCAGGCAGAAGAGTTATGTAGACTTAAAAACGCAAGGAGGTAGTCTATGAAATTGGAGACAGAGCATGTCTTCATGTGTTCCCTCTGCGAGGAATTAAACGATTTGGAGTTAAGGGAAAATTTGCCTCGAGATTTGTAGGACATACCGAGTTTTGGAGCATATGAGAGAAGTGGCCTACAAGTTGGAGTTACCCGAAGGACTATCAGGAGTTCATGATGTGTTTCACATTTCCCAGTTGAAGAAGTGCCATGCAGAGATGGCCAATATTCCCCTATAAGGACGCTTGACGCTGGAAAGGATAATGATGTTCCACGAAGTGGAATATGGACTTCATAAGTATAAGTTTTTATCTCGGTATGAGGGATATCCCACGAGGATGAAGAGATAAATTACTATTGGATATAAAGGAGGTATGATGCCGGAAATATGGATCAATGGAAACTCCATGATGAGTCTGAGTAGTCATGTCCTAGTTTGGTGCCAATAGAAGGAAGGAAGACAATACAATTGGATGGATTTAAGAATACTAGGAATTTGGAAGTTGGAATAATGATCAGTTGCCCGATGATAAGTTCAAGGACTACAAGTGATGAGATGGGCCATAACCCACAGGCCCCAAGACCTGCCAAGAAGCAAGCACATTCTTGCTGAAGGAAAAACCCTGGAGGAAGATACGATGTTTATCGGCAGACGATTTTATAGGAGTAACACAAAACCTGAGAGTTGTGAAGGAACGATAGATGTTTGTTTGGTTTGCAGAATCAATGGATTATTCCGAACACAGTTCATGGACAAGAGAAATTCTGCAATGCTTGTGAGGATGACCGAGTGTTAGAATGCGAGATTCGCTAAACCGTATACAAGGTAATGATTTGGGTGCAGGATGGATTGATCACCATACCGACTTACTCTTATTATTCGCCTTGCTATATGGGATGGTAAATCTGAGTGACTTACCTATAGTAGAGAGACGACGATCAAACCTTGTCTAAACCCTAGAAGGGTATAAGTATTTTCCCTTGTACAAGGTAGCTTTGCCAACTGTAGGTTATACGGTGAGGATCAACCCAGACCATTTCCTGCAGGAGAAACCATAAATGGTTGACCACCATGAGATATCGATAGTTGTTTAGTATTGGCGCCAGACCCGTCAGTTAACAAGACCCAGTCTCGGAAGAACCTTACCTAGATGAAAGACAGAAGAATTGTGGTAAAGGTTATGCCACTACCGAAAGAGCCCAGATAAGGAATTATCCTGACGATCTGAGAAGACCGACACGGTTAACAATATGGATGAAGTATATGAGTTTTGATGGAACCGTAACCATGCTTCTAAGGGTGGTAGCACCCCAGACCCCGGAGACGATTGATGAAATTTTGAAGAGACCCCGAACCTAACCTATTTCTTTCTAGCCTCTCCGAATCTCGAGGACGAGATTCCTTTTAAGGGTGGTAGGTTTGTAACATCCCAAAATTCTAAATTTTTGGAATGTTATAATAAATAGATAGATTGATTGATAGTTTGATTGTTGTGTGATTGATTGAGTGAAATTCAGAACTTTTGAAAGTAAAATGAGAGGGAATAAAAGGACTTTCCCAAACTTTTATTTTTTTATGATCTCTGTGAATTCAAATTCTTTTCACCACAAAACCCTGGAGAGAAGATGACATGACTTCTTCCATTTATTTAAATGACAAGGGGTGTTGAAAATATTTGAATTTCATTTGAGAACATTTCCAATTCTGAAACTTTATGCAACTCAACGATTTTCATGAGAGAAGATAAAATGACTTCTTAAAATTATATGAAATATGAGTTGGGAGTTTCAAAGAAACTCAAATTCAAAATCCATTTGAAATTATTTTTCAATTTGGGTTATTTGAGTTTTATTCAAATTATTTTTCTCCAAAAACAAAATACATGGAAAATAGGGTAACATGATTCCCTATAATAGAAAATTGGAGAAAATTTAATTTGAAATCTTTTCGGTATTTTTAAAATGATTTTATTGGATTTTATTAGACCAGTTGCACTCTTTCAATTATCTGAATTTGCATGGATTTTATTTGGCATTATAAAAATGCCCATGTTGTAGAAAATCTTTTTCTGCAAATTTTGGTATATTATATGCCTATATAATATTTTAGTTATTATGTTTTTTATTTTAGTTCAGTGAAAAAAATATTAAAAAAAACCCTTCCGCCGAACTGGGCCGGACCAGCCAACCGGCCAGGCCACGGCCCAGCCTGACGCCCGCGCGCCCCCGACCTCCCGGGCGGGACTCCGCCCGTCGTACGCCGCCGCGCTGCCATGGCCGCCAT